>NC_016090.4:19283133-19287961 GCF_000004515.6 Glycine max | reverse complement strand
TTCCTATTTGAATTAGCAAAGGTTTGGCCAAGTAATTTAAATTAAAAAGTATTTTCAAAGAATTTATTTTCTGGTAATCGATTACCAGAGGATGTAATCGATTACCAGTGGCCAAATATGTTTTATAACAGCTACTAAAATTTGAATTCGAAATTTTAGACTGTAATCGATTACACAATTTTGGTAATCGAGTACCAGCAGTTAATAAACGTTTTAATTCAAATTTTAAAAGCTGTAATCGATTACACAATTTCTGTAATCGATTACCAGACAGGATTTTCAGAAAATATTTCTAAGAGTCACAACTTTTCAAAGGCTTTATTCATGACCACCAATGGTCTATATATATGTGACTCATAACACGAATTTGCTCAGAGTTTTTCAGAACAACAAGTGTTTATCCTCTCAAAGAGCAAAAATCATTTTATCCTCTTAAGAATTCCTTGGCCAATTCAATTGCAATTCATAAAGGAATTATTTGAGTGCTCAATCTGTAAAATCTATCTCTTTCTAGAGAGATTCATTCTTCTTCTTCTTCTCATTCTCTAAGGGATTAAGAGACCGTGGGTCTCTTGTTGTAAAGGAATTCTAAACACAAATGAAGGATTGTCCTTGTGTGTTTAGAACTTGTAAAAGGAATTTACAAGATAGTGGAACTCTCAAGCGGGTTGCTTGGGGACTGGACATAGGCACAAGGGTGTGGCCGAACCAGTATAAATCTGAGTTTGCACTTTCTTTTCCCTTAATCTCCTTTGTTTATTATTGCTTTATATTCATATTCAAATTGTTTTATTTGAATTAATATTTAAGAAGTTCATTGTTAAGGGAATTTATAACTTGAAAAGAAAGTGAAATAGATTTTTAATTGGGGAAGTAGTTTGGGATATCTTAATTCAACCCCCCCTTCTTAAGATATCTGAGGCCACTTGTCTAACAAGTGGTATCAGAGCTTCATTCTTGTATAAAGTTTAGAAGCTTCAAGAAAAAGATGGCCTCAGCAAACTCCTTATTTCCAGAAGGGAATTCTATCAATAGGCCTCCAATCTTTAATGGAGAGGGTTACCATTACTGGAAAACCCGAATGCAAATTTTTATTGAGGCAATAGACCTAAATATTTGGGAAGCCATAGAAATAGGGCCTTATATACCCACCACAGTAGAAAGAATTACAATAGATGGCAGTTCATCAAGTGAAAGTATAACTATAGAAAAACCTAGAGATAGATGGTCTGAAGAGGATAGAAAACGAGTAATATACAATTTAAAAGCCAAAAACATAATAACATCTGCCCTGGGAATGGATGAATATTTCAGGGTTTCAAATTGTAAGAGTGCTAAGGAAATGTGGGACACTCTTCGATTAACACATGAAGGAACTACAAATGTTAAAAGATCTAGGATAAATGCACTAACACATGAGTATGAATTATTTAGAATGAATGCAAATGAAAATATTCAAAGCATGCAAAAGAGATTTACACATATAGTAAATCATCTAGCAGCCTTAGGTAAAGAATTTCAAAATGAGGATCTCATAAACAAGGTGTTAAGATGTTTAAGTAGAGAATGGCAACCCAAAGTAACGGCTATTACTGAATCAAGAGATTTGTCTAACATGTCCCTTGCCACTTTATTTGGAAAGTTGCAGGAACACGAGATGGAATTATTGAGATTACACCAACATGAAGAAAATGACAAGAAAAAGAAAGGAATTGCTCTTAAAGCATCATCCTCAATTCAAGAAGAAAGTGATCAGGAAAATGATCCAGATGATGATGATGATCTAAGTCTTTTTGTAAAAAGAATCAACAAGTTTTCTAAAGGAAAGAGGAAATCAAAGGGGACCCACTTCTAAACTCAAAGAGAAGGGCCAAAAAACTCCTTCCTCTACCTTAAAATGCTCTTGAATGTAATCCAACAGGGACATCCGAGGGTTGATCGTCCCATCTCAAGAAAAAGATGGAGAAATCTGAAAAAGAAAAAATCTAGTGAAACGAAACTGAAGAAAGCATACATCACATGGGATGAAAATGATATGGAATCTTCCGAAGATTCTGAAAATGAAGAGATAAATCTCTGCCTTATGGCTAAAAGTTACGAAAGTGATGAAGAGGTAACATCTTCGAATAACTTATCTATTTCTTTTGATGAATTGCAAGATGCATTTGCTGATTTGCATAAAGAGTCAATTAAACTTGCAAAATTAGTTTCATCTTCAAAGAACCCAACTTCAAATTTAGAAAATGAAATTTCGAAATTAAACAAAGAATTAGATCTTCTTAGAAATGAAGTCTCAATTTCTAAAACAAATGAAAAAGTTAATATCTCCACTATTTCTGACAAGAAAATATCAAATTCTTGTAGTTGTTGTGATAAATATGTAAAAGAAATTAAAGAGTTGAAAAATTCACTTGCAAAATTTTCATTTAGTAAAAATAATTTAGATGTTATATTAAGTAAACAAAGATATGTGTCTAATAAAAATGGACTAGGGTATAAATCTGAAAAACAACAAAAGTTTCATAAAAACTTTTCCACTTCCACACAAAAATGTAATTCTAATTCTATCACTTGTTTTTACTGTGGAAGAAGAGGACATGGCATATCAACTTGCTACTTCAAGAAAAATTACAGTAACATTAAAATGATATGGGTTCCAAAAGGATCCCCAGTTTATACTAACATGCAAGGACCCAATAAAGTTTGGGTACCTAAGTCAAAAACTTAATTATGTAGGTATGTTTGAGAAAGAAGTGGTACATAGATAGCGGATGCTCAAAACATATGACTGGAGATTCAAATTTTACACACATCTCTCCAAAGAAAAGCGGGCATGTAACATATGGTGACAACAACAAAGGTAGAATCCTTGGAGTGGGTAAAATAGGTACAAATTCTTCAAACTCCATTGAAAATGTTCTACTTGTTGAAGGCCTTAAGCACATCCTGCTTAGTGTTAGTCAATTATACGACAAAGGCTATCTAGTATCATTTGATTCTCAGAAATGTCTTATAGAACATAAGCATGACATTAATATAAAGCATGTAGGACATAGAGTCAATAATGTTTACATGATAGACTTAAGCATAAAACTAGAAAACAATCATTGCTTTCTTAGCAAACATGATCCATGGTTATGGCATAAAAGAATTGCTCACATAAACATGGATCACTTAAATAAATTAATTTCAAAAGATTTAGTAGTTGGTTTGCCTAAATTGAAATTTGAAAAAGATAAACTATGTGATGCATGTCAAAAGGGCAAACAAACAAGAGTCTCATTCAAACCTAAAAATGTTGTTTCAACCACTCAACCCTTACAATTATTGCATATGGATTTATTTGGTCCATCTAGAACCATGAGTTTTGGAGGAAATTACTATGCTCTAGTTATAGTTGATGATTTCTCTAGATATACTTGGACATTATTTATTACACATAAAAGTGATTCATTCCAAGAATTTAGAAAACTAGCTAAAGTCATACAAAACAAGAAAAATCTTAAGATTGCATCCATTAGAAGTGATCATGGGGGTGAATTTGAAAATAAAGATTTTGAATTATTTTGTGATGAACATGGTATTGAACGCAATTTTTCTGCACCTAGAACCCCTCAACAAAATGGAGTTGTTGAGAGGAAAAATATGTCATTAGAAGAAATTGCAAGAACTTTATTAAATGATACTTCTCTTCCAAAGTATTTTTGGGCTGAAGCTGTCAATACTGCATGTTACATCATGAATAGGGCCTTGATAAGACCCATTTTAAAGAAAACCCCATATGAGTTATATAATGGTAGAAAACCTAATATTTCTCATCTACATGTTTTTGG
Source organism: Glycine max (assembly GCF_000004515.6). Taxonomy (NCBI): domain Eukaryota; kingdom Viridiplantae; phylum Streptophyta; class Magnoliopsida; order Fabales; family Fabaceae; genus Glycine; species Glycine max. The sequence continues at coordinate 19,284,128 of NC_016090.4, read as the reverse complement.
TTACAAGTGCTTTGTGCTTAATAATGGTAAAGATAATCTAGGAAAATTCGATGCAAAATCTGATGAAGGTATTTTTCTTGGATATTCATTACAAAGCAAAGCATATAGGATATATAATAAAAGAACTATGAATATCGAGGAATCCATTCATGTTACCTTTGATGAATCTAATGTTATCTTGTGAAGAAAGAATATGCTAGATGACATTGCAGATTCTTTAGAACATATGAACGTTCATGAACAAGATTCCAAAGGAAATGATAAAGGAAACAATGAAGATCCTCCAGAAGAAGTCAAATCCAATGATGAACTTCCAAGAGAATGGAAAGCTTCAAGAGATCATCCCCTCGACAACATTATTGGTGATATCTCAAAAGGGGTAACAACTAGACATTCTCTTAAAGATTTATGCAATAATATGGCTTTTGTATCTATGATTGAACCTAAAAATATAAAAGAAGCCATAGTAGATGATAACTGGATCATTCCCAAGCAAGAAGAACTGAACCAATTTGAAAGAAACAATGTGTGGAAATTAGTAGAAAAACCTGAAAATTATCCTGTCATAGGAACAAAATGGGTTTTTAGAAATAAATTAGATGAACATGGTATAATTATTAGAAATAAAGCCAGGTTAGTAGCAAAAGGGTATAATCAAGAAGAAGGAATAGACTATGAAGAAACATATGCTCCTGTTGCAAGATTAGAAGCCATTAGAATGCTTTTGGCATATGCATCCATAATGGATTTTAAACTTTATCAAATGGATGTTAAGAGTGCCTTTCTAAATGGTTTAATTCAAGAAGAGGTATATGTTGAACAACCCCCTGGTTTTGAAATTCCTGATAAACCAAACCATGTTTATAAATTACAAAAGGCTCTTTATGGTTTGAAACAAGCCCCTAGGGCATGGTATGAACGCTTAAGCAATTTTCTTCTAGAAAAAGAATTCTCTAGAGGTAAAGTGGATACCACATTGCTCATAAAGAGAAAGC
>NC_016090.4:19158748-19281575 GCF_000004515.6 Glycine max | reverse complement strand
ATGGCAGAGCCATCAAAGAAGAGAAAGGGATCATCCTCCACCGCTATTGCTGCTGCCCATCGCCGCCACGGCCCATCCGGAGCACCCACAACACCTATTAATCCTTCTTTGTCATCTCCAAGATCATCAACATTGTTTTCATCCGATGATCAGCGTCTACGGTACCTTTCTCATTTTTCTTCTAGAATAATCTTAGACCCTAAGTACCTAGACGTAGAATTCTTTAATGATGAAATGTTTGATTGCTATCAAGTGTTTCAAAATTCTGGTCTTGTTGATTTCATGTCATTAAAATTTCCATATTATCCTGAACTTGTAAAGGTCTTCTACTGCAATTTAAAAATTCAGGATGGCATTATTATTTCTGAGGTGCATGGTATTTCTATGGTCATTGATCAGTCACTGTTCTTTTCTTTGACTCATTTACCCAGTCAAGGTGCACCTTTTGAGGGCACCATTGTTGATGACTGGAAATTTGATTATTCGAGTCATGAAGCTCGTCGCATGGTCTGCAATGATCAAGCTGAAATGACCGGTAGATTGCTGGCCGGGTCATTAACATTTGATAATTGCATCATGCACTATATAATTGTTAGGATTTTGCTTCCTCGGTCTTCAAATTTAGCACAAGCCTCTGAGGAGGATTTGATTCTTATGTGGGCTTTTCTTACCAGTCGTCAGATTGACTGGGCCCATTTGGTTTGGTACCGAATGCATAAGGCATTACGGGCTAATGCACCTCTTCCTTATCCACATTTGATTACTCTGTTTTTGCGTCATTTTCAAATTCCGCTTGATGATGAACCCTTTGTTCAAGTCAAGCGTTCCTTTGCAATTGGTGCTGGTGCAGTGACCTCCTTTGGGTATCGTAAAGATCGGAATGGTCAATGGTTGAAGAAGGATGCACTTCCTCCTCAAGATGAATGTACTCCTTCACCTCCTCCTCCACGCGAAGATTCCGCACTCATGAATGAAGTCCTCTCCGAATTATGGGGTCTGAAGTCCCTCTCCGAATTACGGGGTCTTCGTTCTTTATGTTTGGTGACCGCTTCGAATCGTTAGATACACGCTTTGCTGGTATGGACATTCGCCTCACACAGCTTGAAGAGGATGTCGGATACATTCGTCAGAGTTTCGATCTTCCACCACCACCTCCGTCTTCTTAGACTTTAGTTTCTGATTATATGTCTTTTATAAGCCATGTATTTTGGCTGTTTAGTTTCTTAGAGTTTAAATTATTACGATAAGTACTTTATTTATTTATCTTGTGGTTATTTGGATTTCAGCTTTTTCTGCTTTGACATAATATGGTTGTTGACGTTTTGAGTTATTTGGATTCTGGTTGATTATTTCTTGTTTGTGAATTTGGATGGTTATGCCTTATACTTCATGTTATATCTTTCTACTCCATTTTTATATTTGTGTTGATTCCCGAGTTCTTTGGCTTTTTGATGTTGCCAAAGGGGGAGAAAAGGTTGTAGAAAAAGGTTAACAACCTTAGAAATCAAGTGATCATAAATTCCGAAATATAGGGGGAGTAAACGCACATTTTATCTATATACAATTGTTTGTTGCTTGCTTGAATCTTGATTTCAGGTATTGTATTGTCATCATCAAAAAGGGGAAGATTGTAGATGCAATTGCCTTTGATGTTTTGATGATGATCATGATGATATGATGGAATTGATGTAAATGGGCTTTTCAAGATTAAATTCAAGACAATACTTCAAGATTACAAGTCACAACATCAAGATGATTACTAGTATATTAGGAAGGAAATTCCTATTTGAATTAGCAAAGGTTTGGCTAAGTAATTTAAATTAAAAAGTATTTTTCAAAGAATTTATTTTCTGGTAATCGATTACCAGAGGATGTAATCGATTACCAGTGGTCAAATATGTTTTATAACAGCTACTAAAATTTGAATTCGAAATTTTAGACTGTGTAATCGATTACACAATTTTGGTAATCGATTACCAGCAGTTTATAAACGTTTTAATTCAAATTTTAAAAGCTGTAATCGATTACACAATTTCTGTAATCGATTACCAGACAGGATTTTCAGAAAATATTTCTAAGAGTCACAACTTTTCAAAGGCTTTATTCATGACCACCAATGGTCTATATATATGTGACTTATAACACGAATTTGCTCAGAGTTTTTCAGAACAACAAGTGTTTATCCTCTCAAAGAGCAAAAATCATTTTATCCTCTTAAGAATTCCTTGGCCAATTCAATTGCAATTTATAAAGGAATTATTTGAGTGCTCAATTTGTAAAATCTATCTCTTTCTAGAGAGATTCATTCTTCTTCTTCTTCTCATTCTCTAAGGGATTAAGAGACCGTGGGTCTCTTGTTGTAAAGGAATTCTAAACACAAAGGAAGGATTGTCCTTGTGTGTTTAGAACTTGTAAAAGGAATTTACAAGATAGTGGAACTCTCAAGCGGGTTGCTTGGGGACTGGACATAGGCACAAGGGTGTGGCCGAACCAGTATAAATCTGAGTTTGCACTTTCTCTTCCCTTAATCTCCTTTGTTTATTATTGCTTTATATTCATATTCAAATTTTTTTATTTGAATTAATATTTAAGAAGTTCATTGTTAAGGGAATTTATAACTTGAAAAGAAAGTGAAATAGATTTTTAATTGGGGAAGTAGTTTGGGATATCTTAATTCAACCCCCCCTTCTTAAGATATCTGAGGCCACTTGTCTAACACAATCTTTACACATTCTCCACGTAGCATCCTTTTTGGGCACCAACAACACTGGCACAGCACTTGGGCTTAGGCTCTCTTGGACCCAACCCTTCTCCAGTAATTCTTTAACCTAAGACTCTATCTCCTTAGTCTCCTGAGGGTTAGTCCTATACGCTGGCCTATTAGGAAGGCTTGCTCCTAGGACTAAATCTATTTGGTATTGTATTCCCCTTAAAGGAGGTAGCCCAAGGGGTATCTCTTTGGGAAATATATCGCCAAATTCATGTAAGAGTTCTTGGACCTTTGGGGTAAGGTCTCAAATGTAGGAATTATGGCAGTGCTAAGGCATGTTTCCCTTGATAGGAGAAGGTAGAAAGATTGTTTAAGAATGAGTGTTATTTTAATATCACCTTTTTTGCAAAATGATTTTCCTTCTTAACAATCTTCTTGGAGGAATCCTTTTCCTCCTTTTCCTTCCCCTTGGCCTTTGAAGACAAGGCCTTACTATCCTTCTTTTTCTTTTGTTTTTCTAGTTTTTCTTCCTCATGCCTCTTATCTTTCATAGTTAGTTGATCTTTGGCCACCTCTGAAGGTGTTTGAGGATGCAACACAAATTTAGTGCCAAGATGGGTGAGGGTAATCTCATTAGTTAGGCCATTGTAAATGATCTTCCTATCAAATTGCCACGGCCTTCCTAAAAGAATATGTCCTACCTCCATAGGAACTATATCACAATTAACTTCATCCTTATATGTCCCAATGGAGAAAGGTACCTTCACTTGTTGGTTAACTATCATTTCCCCTTGCTCATTGAGCCATTGAAGTTTATAAGTTTTTGGGTGGGGAATGATAGTGAGGTTCAATTTGGAAACTAATCTTATGCTACAACAATTGCAACAAGATCCACTATCCACAATGAGAGAACAAGTTTTATCTAAAATTTTGCATCTTGTATGAAAGATGTTCTCTCTTTGGGATTGAGATAGATCACAAGATTGACCTCCAAGGAGCCTTCTAACCATTAAGAGGTCACCTTCTTCTTGGGGGTAGATTTCTTCACTAGATTCTTCCCCTTTTGCTTCTTCACTTTCACTAGAGGAAGGTGAAGTAGTAGCCTCATCTTGGCTACTATAATTGTCTTGGCTCCTCATAATCATGGTTTTCATGGTGGGACATTGAGAAGTAATGCGTTCTCTTCCAAGACATTTAAAGCACTTTATAGAGCTAGTCTTTTCTTGCCTACTAGCCTTAGGAGGTTTCTTTTCTATTGTCTTCCCCTTATCATCTTTGGGCTTAGAAGGTGCTGCCCCTAAGATGCCTAGACCTTGGTCTTTATTTGGATAAGAATGAGAGCCATAAGATTTTAAAGTAGACTTTCTTTTAAGTTTTTGCTCTACCTTATTTCCCAATCTAAGTAAGCCTCTACATTATCCTTCCCATGGAAGTATGGGATGTTAATGTTAACCTCTTGAGGCTCTCTTTCATTTTCTCTCCTATGGGAGTGAGGTATAAGATGTGACCTATGTCTTCCTTCATAATAGTCATGAAGTTCTTCACTTAGGCTCTTGCAAGAGTTATGACTACTATAGGAGGCATGCTTTTCTCTTTTCATTTCTTTCATTATTTTTCTTCTTTCTTCCTCTCTTATTTTCTCTCTTTCATCTTGACTTATTTCTTCCACTCATTTTTTACCTTTTTCTTTTCTCTCTTGTTTTTCTTTCCACAACTTAAGGGATCTCAACTCATCTAATATCTTATATAAGGGGTCCTTAAGAGTAGAACTGATGCAATTCTATCCCGCAAGGGCATTGGGTAGAAGACTCCAAGTAGATTGGGCTAGAGATCCAAGGGAAGGCCCTAGGGTTCTCATGAGCCTTAGGGTTGATTTCGAGCCCATGGGCTAAGTATGAGCCCGCTTATCTTTGTAAGTATTAGAATAGGTTTTTCCTTCGTTTGGGCCTTGTATTTTGGCCATTCTAGTAGTATAGGGTTTTAGCCTTGTATTTCGGGGCATTTTGAGTAGTCTTTGTAGTAAGGACTTTTTTTTGTATTTTCATGTTTTTTTTTTGTCAAGGGGGTGAGCTTAGCTATTATAGGGGGTGTGTAGCTAAGTTCTAGCTTCTCATCTCAAGGAGGTGAGCTTAGCTATTAGAGAGGTATATGTAGCTAAGCTCTAGCTTCTTTAGGAATCTTCTTAAGGAAGCCTCTCAAGGAGGTGAGCTTAGTTATGAGAGGGGTGTGTGTAGATAAGCTCTAGCTTCTCAAGGAAGTTTTCTCAAAGAAGCTTCTCAAGGAAGTTTTCTCAAGAAAGCTTCTCAAGGAAGCTACCTAGTCTATAAATAGAAGCATGTGTAACACTTGTTGTAACTTTGATGAATGAGAGTCTTGTGAGACACAACTCAAAGTTCAACTTCTCTCCCTTTTTTTCTTCCTTCAATTTCGTGCTCCCCCCTCTCTCTTTCTCTCCCTCTTTCTTTTCCTCCATTGAAGCATCCTTCCAAGCTTCTTATCCAAGGCTCATCTTGGTGGTGAAGCTCCTTCTTCCATGGCTTATTCCCTAGTGGATGGCGCCTCCTCTCCCCTCTTCTCCTTTGTCTTCCGCTGCATCTCCATGGTGGAAAACCACCATTAAAGGACCTCATTGAAGCTCAAAGATCCAGCCTCCATAGAAGCTCCACAAGCAAGCTTCCATCAAGTGGTAATCAGAGCACAAGAGCTTCATGTAGGTGCTCCTTAAACCTCCATTAATTTTTTTTCTTTACCTTCTCTTCCATTGTTGTTTCTTCATTTTTCTCCATGTATCTCCTCAGATGTCTTGTTCTAAATTCTGTTAACATGATTCTTTAGAGTTTCCACCAATTAAACTTGCTATAGAAACTAGATTTGATTTTCTATGGTTCAAATTTCTTGTTCTTGTTCATGAACCATGAATTGTGTTGAGTTTAGGTTCCTTTGAGTTTTGTCTTGTTATTTTTTGTGGCTGAAACCTAAACCATAAAATTCTTACAAAAATATTAAAGTTGAAGAAAACCTCAATAATCTAGAGTGACTTGTTCACCTATTGTAGTTTTGTCATAGAAGTCATGTCTAGTCATGAAACTTGTCACATAAGATTTCTTATGTTGTGCTGAATTTTATTTTCTTGTTTCTTTGTCTAACTCATTTGTTCATGAGTGTATGAAATTCTTTTAGCCTATTATTTGATTTGAGTCAAATCTTTCATGTTAATTAGTCCTTAACATGTTCATGCAAAATTCTTAGAGAGTCTTTGATTGTGAACCTTTTCTTGAACTTTTAGGTTTCCTTATGATTGTGTCTATTGTGAATTTGAGTTTTGGTGATTGAATTGCTGGCTGAAATGTTGATCCTAAGTGAATATTGAACTCCTAAAACTGTGGTAAACAATCCTAGTGAGTTCAACATACATAGGAAGGTTGAAAGTAAGCCCAAGGCAATCAATATACCATGCTTAAAGAAACAAATCGCTGGTGCTGGCAGCTTGGACATACAAACTTGTAAAAATTACTGAGAATTGGTTACTTCGAATTTTGAGCTGAAATTTTTACTGAATTTTCTATAAATCTGGGAAAAAGTTATAAAAAAAGAAACAAGTGATTTAGATAAAAGGAAAAAATACTAAAAATCACACAAGTTGGCAGGAAAATCAGTATCCAGAAAAAAAAAAAGGTGAAAGGGAAGTGTGCTTGTTGTTTTGGCTTAAAATTTATTCTATAATTGGAAATTTCAATTGAAAATTAGTGGGAAGACAAGTGCCAAAGCTAGAGGTTTGTTGAGTCTTTTTTTTCAGTTTTTTAACTCTACTCTAGAGCCATTCTAAGTTTCTCTTTGAGTCCTAGCTTGCTTCTATGTCCTTTTCATTGCTTTAATTGTTGAATAATCCTTGAAAAATTGTCTTGTTAAAACTCCATTGGTTTAGCTTTCATTTAATTTTTTTTGGTCTTTGGTTATTGCTTGTCTCTTTGTTTCCTTGTTTGTGGGTTGCCATATAGGGAATTGGAAGGAGGATTGGTGCCATCCCTTGAAGAATTTGAGTCCAGAAGCAAGTGGCCAACCACCTTAAGAGCTATTGGACTAAGAAGCACTCCAAATAGAGTGAATCACCAAAGAGAGAACAACCACAAAAATTGAGGACCGTTTTGTAATTTTGTAATTTACAATTTACTTACCTTCATTGCTTTCAAGTTTTGTAACAAAAAGGTCTTTCATTGGAAGTGTGTTGGGAGCCTCCAATAGGTTACCAAACTTCTATTTGTGTGTAATAATTTTTGGCAATTTTTCCTTAGGATGGTGAGTGTTTTGTTGGGAACCTTGAATGTGGTCATCCAAACACTCTTAGGATTTGCCTAGTTTACATTTCTTGCTTACTTTCATAGCTTATTTCCTTTATCTTCCATTGTCAAACCGCCTAGATAGCTTTCCTTTTACCAATTAGTTTTTTACCTTATCTTTCACACCTCTTTTAGTGTTTATTTGGCTAGTTTCAACCATAGTTCCTTTTACCTTTTGTTTTCAAACCTCCAACAAGAAAGAACCACAACTTAGGAACCAACATGAGTCATCATTCATCTAGTGTTAATGGCAAGGGTACTAGTCATAAAGACCCTTTATCTAGAATCTTAGATGAGTTGAGTTCCCTCAAGTTATGGAAAGAAAAACAAGAGTGAAAAGAAAAAGGGAAAAAAAGAGTGGAAGAAATAAGTCAAGATGAAAGAAATAAAATAAGAGAGGAAGAAAGAAGAAAAATAATGAAAGAAATGAAAAGAGAAAAACATGCCTCCTATAGTGGTCATAACTCTTGCAAAAGCCTAAGTGAAGAACTTCGTGACTAGGTCACATCTTAGACCTCACTCCCATAGAAGAGAAAAGGAAAGAAAGCCTCAAGAGGCTAACATTAAACTCTCATACTTCCATGGGAAGGACAATGTAGAGGCTAACTTAGATTGGGAAATAAGGGTAGAGCAACAACCTAAAAAGAAGTCTACTTCAAAATCTTATGGCTCTCACTCTTATCCAAAGAAAGACCAAGGTCAAGGCATCTTAGGGGTTACACCTTCTAAGCCCAAAGATGATAAGGGGAAGACAATAGAAAAGCAAGCCCCTAAGGCTAGTATGCAAGAGAAAACTAGCTCTATAAAGTGCTTTAAATGTCTTGGAAGAGGACACATTACTTCTCAATGCCCCACCACAAAAACCATGATTATGAGGGACCAAGACATTTATAGTAGCCAAGATGAGGCTACTACTTCACCTTCCTCTAGTGAAAGTGAAAAAGCAAAAGGGGAAGAATCTAGTGAAGAAATCTACCCCCAAGAAGAAGGACAACCATTAGTGGTTAAAGAGAAGTGTAAGGAGGTAAGTGTCTCCTCCAAGAGTTTAGCTAAGAAGGAAACTCATTTTACAATAAAGACAAACATTAAAGAAACTTTCCCTCTTAGACAAACTCCACATTTTCTCTTTTGTAAAAAGGCACTTGCTAGCATTGCCACACCTCTTGGGCTTGAGTTTATTCCTCAAGTAAAGAAGTTGTTGGATGAGGGTTTGGTTCGCAAAAGCTTAAATCCTTGTGCTTTGTTGGTGCCCAAAATAGGTATTATTAGGTACCAAGTCCCTAAAATAGGTGGTATGATGAATGTTTTGAGTGGTGCAACCCTCTTTTGTAAAATCACTCGTACACCTAACATCTTCATGTTGTGTGTACATAGGGACCCATTAGGTAGGTCTGTTCTTATTTTTAGTTTCAATACAAACTTAGGTACTCGTATGGGATACCTTAGGTTTTTCATACTTTTTGGTAGGAATAATCAATATGAAAATACAGAAAAAGGTATGTTTTATTGCATTACTTTTCTTAATTTTTCAAATAGTGATCAAGGGGTTCCCATGAACCCTAAGAGAATAAAGGTCATTCCTGAGTGGCCCACTCCACCAAGTATAAGAAAAATTTGGGGCTTCCATGACTTAACAAACTTTTACAAAAGGTTTGTTCCATATTTTTCTATACTTGTAGCACCACTCATTGAGTTGGTGAGAAACCATGTTCCTTCATGGGAAGATGCCCAGGAAATGGGTTTTCAGACCTTACCTTACTTCAACATACCAAACACCACTAATACATATGTTTTTGTTCTTTTTACAGGTGTTGAGGGAAGGAGCCCAGAGTATGAAGATCCTCGGGATTTAAGGTCAAATCCTTTCCAAGGTGGAGGGAATGATGCAATTCTATCCCGCAAGGGCATTGGGTAGAAGACTCCAAGTAGATTGGGCTAGAGATCCAAGGGAAGGCCCTAGGGTTCTCATGAGCCTTAGGGTTGATTTCGAGCCCATGGGCTAAGTATGAGCCCGCTTATCTTTGTAAATATTAGAATAGGTTTTTCCTTCGTTTGGGCCTTGTATTTTGGCCATTCTAGTAGTATAGGGTTTTAGCCTTGTATTTCGGGGCATTTTGAGTAGTCTTTGTAGTAAGGACTTTTTTTTGTATTTTCATGTTTTTTTTTTGTCAAGGGGGTGAGCTTAGCTATTATAGGGGGTGTGTAGCTAAATTCTAGCTTCTCATCTCAAGGAGGTGAGCTTAGCTATTAGAGAGGTATATGTAGCTGAGCTCTAGCTTCTTTAGGAATCTTCTTAAGGAAGCCTCTCAAGGAGGTGAGCTTAGTTATGAGAGGGGTGTGTGTAGATAAGCTCTAGCTTCTCAAGGAAGTTTTCTCAAAGAAGCTTCTCAAGGAAGTTTTCTCAAGAAAGCTTCTCAAGGAAGCTACCTAGTCTATAAATAGAAGCATGTGTAACACTTGTTGTAACTTTGATGAATGAGAGTCTTGTGAGACACAACTCAAAGTTCAACTTCTCTCCCTTTTTTTCTTCCTTCAATTTCGTGCTCCCCCCTCTCTCTTTCTCTCCCTTTTTCTTTTCCTCCATTGAAGCATCCTTCCAAGCTTCTTATCCAAGGCTCATCTTGGTGGTGAAGCTCCTTCTTCCATGGCTTATTCCCTAGTGGATGGCGCCTCCTCTCCCCTCTTCTCCTTTGTCTTCTGCTGCATCTCCATGGTGGAAAACCACCATTAAAGGACCTCATTGAAGCTCAAAGATCCAGCCTCCATAGAAGCTCCACAAGCAAGCTTCCATCAAGAACCCTCACCATTAACACTAGATGAAGAATGAAGACTCATGTTGGTTCCTAAGTTATGGTTCTTTCTTGTTGGCGGTTTGAAAACAAAAGGTAAAACAAACTATGGTTGAAACTAGCCAAAATAAACACTAAAAGAGGTGTAAAAGATAAGGTAAAAACTAATTGGTAAAAGGTAAGCTATCTAGACGGTTTGACAATGGAAGGTAAAGGAAATAAGCTATGAAAGTAAGCAAGAAATGAAAACTAGGCGAATCCTAATAGTGTTTGGATGACCACATTTAAGGTTCCCAAAAAAACACTAATAATCCTAAGGGAAAATTGCCTAAAATTATTACACACAAATGGAAGTAGGGTGACCTGTTGGAGGCTCCTAACTTACTTCCAATGAAAGGCCTTTTTGTTACAAAATTTGAAAGCAATGAAAGTAAGTAAATTGCCAATAACAAAATTAAAACAAGGTCCTCAATTTTGGTGGTTGTTCTCTCTTTGGTGATTCACTCAATTTGGAGTGCTTCTTAGTCCAATAGCTCTTAAGGTGGTTTTCCCCTTGCTTCTTGACTCAAATTCCTCAAGGGATGGCACCTATCCTCGTTTCCAATTCCCTATATGGCAACTCACAAACAAGGAAACAAAGAGACAACCAATAACCAAAGACCAAAAAAATGAAATGAAAGCTAAACCAATAGAGTTTTAACAAGACAAATTTTCAAGGATTATTCAACAATTAAAGCAATGAAAAGCACATAAAAGCAAGCTAGGACTCAAAGAGAAACTTAGAATGACTCTAGAGTAGAGTAAAGAAAAACTTAAAAAAAAGACTCAAGAAACCTCTAGTTTTGGAACTTGTATTCACAATAATTTTCAATTGAAATTTCAGAACTAGGATTGGTATAAAATAGGCACCAATTATAAAACAAATTTTGAGCAAAAACAACAAGCACAGTTTCTTTTCACTTTTTTTTCCTGGACACTGATTTTTTTGCCAACTTTTGTGATTTTTATAATTTTTTCCTTTAATCCAAATCGTTTGGTTCTTTTTTCATAATTTTGGTCCAGATGTCTAGAAAATTTAGTAAAAATTTCAGCTCACACGTAGTGACCAATTCCCAGTAATTTATACAAGTTCGTATGTTCAAGCTGCCAGCACCAGCGATTTCAACCTAGAAATCAAGAGAAGTGTTTATGTTACTTAAAGCTTGGATAGTTACAATTTGTGTTTGCTTATGCTAAATTATCTTGAATAGCACAATTCAAGAGAGCTTAAGACTTATTTTGATTCACAAATCCAGCCACAACTCAGCACCACAACTCAACTTCATCAAAGGCATCATGTAGGAAACTTAGAAAAAAAAAAGTTCAACAACAAGACTACTTCTAGGAATTGATTTAGAACATGTTATGAACTAAATAACATGCATGAATTAGACTCAAAATTAAAAAGATAGGCTAAGAATGACAAGAATACATGAACAAATGTATTTAGAATTCAATCAACAAAATAAAAATTCAACACAAACTTAGAACATAATGTGACAGTTACTATGACTAAACATGACTCTAAGACAACATGGATAAAGTGATTTACACTTATATTTTTGTGTTTTTTTTCTAATCAATATTTTGGAAGAAAAATTTAGATCTAAGGTTCAGCACAAGAATATTATGAATGAAAAATGATAGAACCTAAAATCAACACAAAAACATGATTCAAGAGTAGATCTACAAAATTTGAACCATAGAAATGCAAGAACAAGTGTAGATCTAAGATTTAATCGGTTTATTTCTTTTGAATCTACTATAAACAGCACCAAACCACAAGAAAATGGAGGATATACATGGAGAATAAGATGAAGAACAAAAAGATAGAGGAAGCAAAAGAACATCACCTAGATGAAGATGCTCTGATACCACATGATGTAAGCTCCATTGAAGCTTGTAGGCCTAGGATCTTCTTCATCAATGGATTCCTTTGCTTTTTAGAAGATGAATGGCAGTGGAATGGAGAAGGAAGAGAGAGAGGAGATGCCACTTCAAGGAGAAGATGAGTCTAGAAGAAGCTCACCACCATAGAAGGCCATGGCTAAGAGCTTGGAGGAAGAAGAAGATGAATGAAGGGAGAGGAAGAGAAGAGCACGAAATTTTATGCTCTAAAAGAGCTCTGAAATCTGAAGTTTAATTTTCAAATGATCAAAGTTGCAAAAAATGCACACACATGACCTCTATTTATAGCCTAAGTGTCACACAAAATTGGAGGAAAATTTGAATTTCAATTCAAATTTCACTTGAATTTGAAATTGAATTTGTGGAGCCAAATTTTCACTAATTATGATTAGTGAATTTCAGTTATGGTTCAACCCACTAATCCAAGATCAATTCCAAGATTCTCCACTAAGTGTGCTTAGGTGTCATGAGGCATCTAAAGCATGAAGGACATGCACAAAGTGTGACTATATGATGTGGCAATGGGGTCTAGTAAGCAAATGCTCACCTCCCCCTCTAAAATTTAATTGGATTAGGCTTCTACCAATTCAATTAAATTTATTTCCCAACACACATCAAATATTCACTTAGTGCATGTGAAATTACAAAACTACCCCTAATACAAAACTAGTCTAGGTGCCCTAAAATACAAGGGCTAAAAAATCTTATATTTCTAGGGTACCTTACCTACATTATGGAGCCTTAAATACAAGGACCAAATATAATGACATCCTAATCTAATATGTACAAAGATAATTGGACCCAACCTTGGCCCATGGGCTCAGAAATCTACCCTGAGGTTCATGAGAACCCTAGGGCCTTCTTCAGCAGCTCTAGCCCAATCCTCTTGGAGCCTCTTGCTCATGGCTCTAGTGAATGGTCCTTTCATAGGGAGGATTGCATCACTCATGGACTCTCTGAGCCAACCCAGCTTAACATATTCATAGATGGGCTGAGACCATAATCCAAACAGTTATTAGATGCTTCAGCAGGAGGGAAGATAAAGCTGAAAACCTTGAAGAGGAAACTAAACTGATTGAAAATATGCCTGCCAGTGATCATGCTATTCTACGTGATAGAGTGCATCAACCCACCAAGAAGATCTTATTGGAGTTATCATCACAAGACGCTGTGTTGGCACAAAATAAGTTGCTCTCTAAGCAACTTGAAGCCTTGATAGAAACCCTCAGTAAGTTGCCAACTAAATTGTCTACTAGTCAACCTTCACAGTCTTCTATTTTGCAGGTTATAGGTTGTACCATTTGTGGTGGTGCTCATGAATTCGGCCATTGCATTCCTTGTGAAGAACAAACGCAGGAAGTTAGCTACATGGGAAATCAACAAAGACAAGGAAACAACCAAGGAGGATTCTCAGGTTTCCTACAAGGTTCCTACAATCAGCAAGGAAAATGGAGATCACACCGTGGTAACCAATTCAATAAGGACCAGGGTGGACCTTCCAATAGGCCACCTCAACAAGGGCCTAATATCTTTCAGAGGACTACCAAACTGGAGGAAACCCTAGCTCAATTCATATAAGTGACCATGTCTGATTACAAAAGCACTGAGTCAACATTGAAGAACCTTGAGATCTAGGTGGGTCAACTAGCCAAACAGTTAGCTGAGAAGTCATCCAACAGCTTTGGGGCAAATACTAAGAAGAATCCCAAAGAAGAATGTAATGTTGTGATGACAAGAAACAAGAAGCATGTGGTAGTTGAGGATGAGGATACTATGGCCTTGAAAGAATAAACTTTTGTGAAGGACAGTACTGAGAAAACGAATGATGAGGTAACAGATGCAATGAGTCAGAGGAGGGAAAAACAAATAATGGTCGAAGAGAAAGAAATAAAAGACCAAGAAAAAGAAATAGAGGTAGAAAAAGACAAAGAAAAAGAAGAAGTTGAAAAGAATAAAGATGAAGAAAAGAGTAGGAGTGAAAAAGCAAGAGAAAAGAGGAAAGAAAAAGCTTCAGATGAGGGTACGAAAGTGCCATATCCCGTGGTACCTTCCAAGAAAGATAAGGACCGCCATCTAGCGAGATTCCTGGACATTTTCAGGAAACTGGAAATAACTATGCCCTTTGGAGAAGCTTTGTAGCAGATGCCACTCTACTCAAAGTTTTTGAAAGATATGTTGACAAGGAAGCACAAATACATTCACCAGGAGAATGTTGTTGTGGAGGGCAACTGCAGTGCTGTGATACAGAAGATCCTTCCACCAAATACATTGACTTGGGAGCCAGTATCAACTTAATGTCACTCTCCATGTGTAAAAGGTTGGGAGAGTTGGAAATCATGCCCACCAGAATGACATTACAGCTTGCTGACCTATCCATCACAAGGCCTTATGGGGTAATTGAAGATGTTCTGATAAGAGTTAAGCAGATGGTCTTTCTAGCTGACTTCATGGTCATGGATATGGAGGAAGACCATGAGGTTCCTATCATTTTGGGACGCCCCTTTATGTTAACTGCAAGTTGTGTAGTTGACATGGGAAGATAGAAACTAGAAATGGGTTTTGAAGATCAGAGGATTAATTTTGATCTATTTGAAGAAGACAAGCCTGTGCTAGATCAGAATGTCTGCTTGCAGGTGATGGAGGGTGGTAAGGAGGTTATGAAGTTAAAGGACAAAGTGGATATCACCCATTGAGGTAAAAGCGTCAAGCTAATGACATTAAAAGAGCGCTTCCTGGGAGGCAACCCAGTGCTAATTTCTTTCATTTTGTTTTCATGCATTGCATAAGTTAGAATTTTCTTGGTGATCATTGAAAAAGGGGTATATTAGCTTATTTTTAATGATAGATATAGGGGTTTCTCTTAAAAGGGGATTGAATTTATCTTAGAAATTTTTTTTCTGAAAAACAATCCTCTCGCTTAGCGCTGCACCTCTGGCTGAGTGCATCTCTTCAATGCGCTAAGCGCGTCATGATGGTGATGAGCGCTTCAACCCATGCATCTTTAGATATTTGGGCTAGCTAAGCTGACCATGGGTGAGCTAAGCCCAATTCAGCTCGATCTAAATTGGGCTAAGCCAGTGTACACTCGCTAAGTGTGTCATGTTTAGTGGCTAAGCGCGATGCACTTGTGCTAAGCCCTATTCTTTGTGGCCAAACCACTGGTTTAATTGATCTAAGCGTAACTCATTCATACTAAGCCTTATTCCTTGCGGCCTGGATTGCGCTAAGTGAGCAATATATGTGTTATTCCTTGCGTTATTCCTTGCGGCCTGGATTGCGCTAAGCCTTATTCATATGTGTTATTCCTTGCGACCTGGATTGCGCTAAGCGCATACCCCTCTATATGGAGCATGAAGTATATTAGCTAAGCCGGCCATGAGCCCGGCTTAGTGAGAGTTGCAGGAATTTTTATCTGCACAACTCGCTGAGCGCGTCACGTTGCGCTAAGGCCAACTTAAAAAAAATTGAAGTTCAAAACTTGGGCTTGGGCTTAGCGTGACAGCCCGTTAAGCAAGCGTGTTGAGAAACCAAATGTCTCTCTCTCTTGCTTCGCGGACGAACTCGCCAAGCGAGTTGGTCAAGAAATAGTTAAGTGAGTGTAACATCAATTACACTCACATTTACGCAGATTTTCTAAAATGACCTCCTACAACCTTTCTCTCCCAAATATTTGTGCATTGCATTTGTGCATTCTTCTTGCACCTTCTGTGAATCTTCACGAAGCACCTCTGATCCAAGTAAGTTCGTCACTCCATTTATGCTTTTTCTTTTGTTGAAACCTTTTACAACAAGACGCTTATTTACTGAATCATAACTTTACCAAGTAAAACAAGTTCCCCGAGAGTTTGATACTCAGTTCTTACCGTTTTATACTACTTGTGTGATCCGGCGCACTTGCCGGTCGTCGAACACCTGGTCCATCTCATGCATCAATAATGGAATCATTGTGTCTTTGTCACTACAACAAATGTAACTAGACCCCAATGACTACCTCATCAATACACTCAATTACATAGGTCAATATGGATAAGTAACATGAAAATTACATGCAATGTGATCTCACTCATGCCTATTTCCAATTGGTCCAAACTTTATTCTTTATAGAGATCAATCAAAACACAACATAAATATTGAAAACAAAACAAGCTTATAATGAAATGATTAACTTCAACTTTATTTATGCAAAAAATCCAAACAACAAAATATTTGTAAACCATAAGATATAGAACATAAGTAAGACTCCCACTCAACTAAGGTACTATTAGGAATTACTCATATATGAGCATTGTGCTCATGAAAAACTTTAAGTGTCATACCTCTAGTTAGTGGATCAACTAGCATGAAATGAGTCCTTATATGTTCTATACAAATCTATATTTTCTGGATTCTTTATTTTACAACTAAATACTTTATGTGAACAAACGTTTACTTAGTTGAATCCTTAATAAGACCGCTAAGATATTGTCCCAATAAACACCTGATGGCTACTTAATGTTGGCAACAACAGGCAAGCCAGTTATAATAATTTAACAATCATAAATTCTAGTATGCTGTCTCATAGCAAAATATTAATTCCATCAACATGGTTAAATGTGGATCCTTATGTGAAGTGATTGCTATTAAGACATTCTGAAAAAATCAAAGTCAGAATACCCAATGATCTCTAAACTTCTAGACTTTTGATATGAAAACATGTAGTTTCTTATTCTCTTCAATTAACGCATAATGCACTTTACTACTTTCTAGTGTTGCATACCAAGATTACTCATATATCACCTTAGGACTCCCACAAAAAATTATTTCAGGACAATAAAAAAATAAACTTAAGCATACATGATAAATTGTAATATAACTACTTTGCAACAATAAGTTGAATGATGATAGTAGGATGTCATCAACATACAATACCAAAATAATAAATTTACTCCCACTAAACTTTTAGCACACATAACCATCAACCAAATTTACCCCAACACCATAAGAGATAATCTTGATGAATTTTGTAATACCATAGATGAGAAACTTGTTTAAAAGCATAAATGGATTTCTTTAGTTTGCATACCATAAACTTTAGATCATCTTAAACAAGGTTTTCTGGTTGTACCGTATAAATTGTTTCATCAATGTTTCCATTTAGAAATGTAATCTTTACATCCATCTATGCAAAACAATTATCAAAATGATCTACAATGTCATTGTAGTCCTAAGAAAGTCTCTCTAAGAAATCTAAGAGAGTCTCTATGTAATCCATGTCTTCCTTATTATAAAACTTTTGGTGACAAGACAATCTTTATATATCTCAAAATTACCCATTGAATCCCTTTCAACTATAGATATTTATCTACAACTTATGGGTTTCACACTTTCAAACAATTTGACGATATCCCAAATGTCATGTTCAACCATCGGTTTTATTACATCATTTATGGTATCAATCCACTTGAGAGTTAGAGCACAACATGACTTGGATAAGGTCAATTAGACCTTCTTAGTCAACCTAATGTCATATTCATGTTCTTAAATAAATATGACATAATCATATCAAATTACATTTTTCCTTTCTCTAGTGGATCTTCTAAATGAGACTTTTTGAGGTTATTGAGATTGAACTTTAGGTGGTGCTTGAGAGGGAATCTTTTTGTTGTCTTGTATTTTAATAATGTTAGGAGTAACATCATTATTTAATTGCCATATCCATTTCTTAAACAATGGTAAGTACAAAGGCTTATCTATTGCCAATAACAAATTATTCTTTAAAGACAACACTCCTTGTGTTTCCTTCCCCTCCAAACTCAATTTCCTCAAGGAGTCTTGCATGTGTCAAACATGAACTTAAAGTGGGATTGTAAAACTTATACATGCAAGAGCTTTAAAAGTAACAAAAACAAAATTATAACTAATTATCTTTAAGTCCAACTTACCTTCATGCAGCCTATAAGACATTGCTTTGACTGAACATCCCTAAATGTGTATATGCCTAATGTCGAAATTTCCCCGACTCATATCTATAGGGTAGTGACTAATTTAATTGGTATCCTAAAAGGATATAAATTAAATTCTTTAATATCTTTCTCCAAAGTGACTTTGGTATAGAAGAATTAAACTTCTTACCATATCTGTACAAGTCTGGTTTCATCATTCTGCAACTTTGTTCATGCTAGGTTTGCCTAACATTACAGGCTGTAAAAAAATTTCACAATTATTGAAAAAACACACATGGGGGGCTCCTAATGTTTTACCTTGTATCATATATACCATAGTATTCCCCACGGTCACATTTGACAACCTTAATTTTTTTTCTTTTTCTTAGTTGAAGTTCAACTTCATCTTTGAAAGACTAAATGTCTAGAGGCCAAAACTTCTCATAATTTAAATAAAGAGGAATCATCTATGAACATAATAAAATACATTTGCTCATTCTATGAATCCATAAGGAATAAAACACAAATATATGCATGTATTAGTTCTAAGATATCCTTATTTCTTTTAGCAACTGAATTCCATTTTGTTTGTTTATTTTCCCTTTATATACTCAATATTGACTATAAGGTCCAACCAATATAAAGGATCCAGAATTTCCTATACACACAAGCATCCAAATTATCTATTAAGAGATATGACTTAAGCACTTATGTTACAAAGTAATGAAATTCTCATTTAATTTTAAGTGTTGTACCACCCAAAAAATGTTTGCAATAGGAACACTCAAATATTCATAAAAGAACTCATAACTTGCAACATTTGAATCACACAAGAGACTAACTTTATTATTTGTAATTGAACAAAAATAACTATATTTTTCCAAATTAGAAATAAAATTTGGTTTACTAAATAGCTCAATATATGTCTCAACCAAATTCAAATGAAATTGAGTCTTTTAAAGCAACATAAAAGTTCTCATAGCTTCAACTATAACTTTATGTCATCGCCCACATAGAAGAATCCTTTATTATCAATTGGCGGATATCTCCATAGGTAGCATCATATAGACATGCTTTTGTGAGTAGTAGAACCAAAATCTACCCACTAACGTCCTTCGGTACAAAACTAAATTAACTTTAAAACAAAGAAAAATAAGAAGTTTACGATTTTCACACACTAAATAGTGTAAATATGACCTTTTTTTATATGCTTCATCCTACAAAAGCAAAAAAGGAAATTCCTTATCTTGTTCTCTTGTTTCTTCTCTTGAAAAAAAATAAATTATGCAATATCTTAAACTCTCAACTCACTCACCTCAAACTCTAAATTTTATACATGCAACTTTGGGATTTAAATAATATGAGTAATTTAAACCATAGTAGTAACAACAACAACAACAACAACAACAATTAAAGAAGAGAACAATAAACAAACAATGCACAAATAATCATTATGGTAAACTTCAAGACCCAAACAAGATACCTAGTGCACTATTAATCCTCAATCTTTGGATTGAAAAAGACTAAATGCAAGTGGTACCCTCAACACATTGATCAAACATTGGTGATAAGTCCTGTCAAACAAAGGTTGTCTTTGGACACTCCATTGCTCACATGGAAAACTTATATGATGATTATTCTAGTCAAATAATGATTGTCTTTGAACATTTCATTATTTACATGGAAAATCACACTATTTATAATTGCCACATGTTTACCATCGCAAACATGTAATTATTCTGTCAAATTGTGTCTTCCTTTGGCCCGAGCACAATTCGCATGAATAAGTTCATGCGACATCCATGTAAATTCAATCAAATCAACTTACGCAACATACGTTACTTTGGAAACATGTTGTTTCAATAAATTTAACCAAAAAATACAAGACAATTTAATGTAATAAATGGGAGGTCTTAAAATTACACAACTTTCACATATAATTTAGTTATGTATAAGAATATATATAACAAAACATGCAAATATTTTGCAGAACAGATCTATCACAAGATACCTAGCACAAAATTAATTCCTAGAAAATTAATTTGTAATTGATAATAAATTCTGCCAAATAATAACCTTTATTTGGACGGACTATTATTCACATGAAAATACCTTTATAATTGTCATACATTTATCATCATAGGTAGAAAATATTATTTGGCCAAATTGTGTCTTCCTTTGGGCCAAACACAATTCACATAAATAATTTCATACAAAATCTATGCAATTTTAATTAAATCATTTTTCACAATAGGGACTACTTTTGCTATATATTGTAACAACCTAAAATATTACTAGTTATAAATTGATGTTTAATTGTATTTGTCATGTTATTTGACTATATGATAGACTTGAATGAGTTGAGGTATGGCTTGAATTAGTCATGTGTGAATTTCTTGATGTGGATGTTGAGTTATGTGGAGTTTTGAAGAGATAAGTTGAAATTATGAGATTTCAAATTGTACCTAAACCTAGTTCAGTAAAATCGCAATCCCGTATTAGTTAACCGTTGGATCGTCTTCACATTTTGTCTAGAGCTTCCTATGACATGTTTCCACATTCTGACCGTTGGGATTTTGAAAACAACAACTTTATGGCTCTCTCTAAGTGAGAATGGCGTGCTAAGCGCAATTTCAACTAGAGAGGGAAGTATGCTGAGCGAGCAAGGGCACGCTAAGTGCAATTCCAACCCGAGAGGGGATTGCGCTGAGCGAGTTTTGGCCCGCTAAGCGAGCCCTAGCGCAGGGGGAGTTGCACTAAGCCCAAATTCTCGCTAAGCGAGATCTACAGATTATAAATATGTTCCTCAGCATGAAAAACATGATTTTTCACTCTCCTCTTCTCCAAAACGCCACCCAAACCCTAAAACCATATTTTTCCACCACCCATGACCACCAGTGGCCACCGCGAGCCGTTGTTGCTTTCCATTGAACCCCCACATGAAGAGGAACACTTTAATTGGAGTAGAATCCTCAGAATCCTCCTCAAGGATTCGGTGGAGAAAATCTTCCAATCCTCCATTTCATAGCTTCTCCGAGGTAATCTTGATTTCTAAACCCTTCTCCTAGTTAGTTCGAGTTCCTCTTAGTGTCTCTTGTGTGTTGGATACTGTAATAGGGTGTTTTATACTTCCTTTGGAAAAATCCTAGAGAATGAGACATTGTAAAAGTTATCTTTTTACAACATTGATGTTATTTTTATGACTTTCACTGAACCTCGGTCACATTGGCGTGATCGAAATTTCAAAATGATGTTTCCTTTTTGTAGAATCCGAAACACCCCTCAGCCCTTTGTGTTTTGACAGGAGTATTTGACTCTGAATGTTTGTCATTACTTTGTTTCTGAAATCTATATTAAGTTTCCATCAATTTGGCATATAGAGAATTGTGTTTGGACTGACAAGCGTGAACGACAGAGACCTCTGAGTGACGCAAAGAGGAAGGAGAACTCACAATAGGTGAGGGGAGTTTATTATAAATTTGCCATTTTTGATATGGGAATATATGCCTGTCCCTGTTGCATGCTGATGTTTCTAGAAAACAATGTTTTTAACTAATGGGATGTGAGATATCTATTGCTGATGAATAACATTATTTTCTTTATTAGACTTGTGTTGTCTGAAGACCTGGGGAGTGTGAGTCTCAGGCATGATATATATATATATATATATATATATATATATATATATATATATATATATATATATATATATATATATATATATATATGCGGAATGCAACTTACTGTTGATGTTGCCATTGATGACTTTAATTGACATGTGGTGAGATTGATATTTATGATGATATTGATGTGAGATGACGTTTTAATGACGATCATGTAAACATGAGTTGATGTTGTTATTGATGATTATGTTAATATGAAATGATGTTGTTGTTGTTGATAATGTCATTGATATTGAAAGTGATATTGAAATGAAATGTTGATGATGTTGAAAATACATTGTGATGATGTATGTTCATGGGGGATGAATTGACCTTGTCGAATGTCCCTGGTGGGGGGAAAATAGAGTGGTTAAAGAGTTTAAGCATCTCTGGAGGGGATGGCTTAGGATCTTTAATTCATCCATGGTCAGTGAACTTAATGGTGCCCATATTTCATATGTTGGATGCTGTGTATGTTCGTGGGGGGTGCATTGACCTTGTCGGATGTCCCTGGTGGGGGAAGATAGAGTTGTTAAAGAGTTTTAAGCATCTTTGTAGGGATGACTTAGGACCTTTAATTCATCCATGGTCAGTGTACTTGATGGTGACCATGTTTCATACGTTGGATGTTGTGTATGTTCGTGGGAAGGGGGGTGCATTGACCTTGTCGGATGTCCCTGGTGGGGGAAAATAGAGTGGTTAAAGAGTTTAAGCATCTCTGGAGGGGATGACTTAGGATCTTTAATTCATCCATGGTCATTGTTCTTGATGGTGCCCATGTTTCATACCTCATATGACACAAAAATAGTATAAACTTTGTTAGTAAGTACTTGTAGTTCCTTGTGAGGAGGAGTACTTGTACTAGGGGGTGTGTCACTCGGTTTGGAACTCCCTTATGACTCAGGATGATCACCGTGGGGGGGGGGGGGGGGGAGTTGCCTGTGCACGACAGGGTGGCCTCGACACTTACTGCCTAGTTTTCCTAAGTGAGAATGTCGCGTGGACACGCTTAGGTTATTTCCTTGGGGATGGTACCACATTGCATCTGAGAGTTGAGGTCAGGTGCATGCATCATTCTGAGCATAATTGATTGGAACTATATACGGGTGATGAATATTTGTTGAGTATGTGTGTTGATTAATGAATGTTGCGTAAGCTCATGATATTTGCATATGTTTTCTTACTAATTGTGGTTATTTAAATTTAGTATTAGTTCTTTTTATAATGAACTCACCCTTGCAATTTTGTATTGTGTGGTTGATACATGTGATGATCACGAACCTTGTTCATGGGAGCCGAATAATAGTAGTAGGATGCAGGAAATGAGATTCTAATGTGGAGCCACCGAGCCGACGTGATGACGTCGGGATTATTCTGGGAGAGAGTTGTGTTTTGTTAATCAACTCCTCCATAGTTGGTTCATGATTCTTTTGTTGAACTAAAGATGTAAATCACAAATTTAATTATATGTACAAACAAGTTTAATTTTCATCATGTGTATGACGTGTACTGAGTTACTATTCCTATATATATATATATATATATATATATATATATATATTCACTTAAGTAATGGTGTCTTGTTTGGTGAATGTATGTCGAGACAAAAATTACTTTTATTTTTTATATGCAAATTAAGGGAGTTTTCATTTAAAAATTGAAATTCTTTAGGATTTGAATGGTGATATCGTAGCAATGAGGCAGGTCGTTACATATATCGTGTCAATCAATTTAATTTTAAAAAATACTAGACATACAAATAAATGGGAAGGATTTGTTACTGCTAAATTTACACTCAATCATGATAGCAAAAAAATATAAAACATTAATTACGACAAGTAAATATCATATGCTTAAATTTATTTAATGATATCATTGATTTATACTTAAAATACCCGAAGTACATATGGCATCTGTAAATAACATTATCACAAATTTAGGAAATGAATTAAAAAAAAAATCATGCATAAATTCCTAAATGAAATCTTTAAAATATTTTATATAAATAAAAAAATATTATTCATAAAAAATATTTCTTTAGTACTAATTTATATTTGTGATGTTTATGCAATGCACCTTGGAGACCGAAGAAACTTCATTTCACTTTCAACTTTTAATTTTCTCCCAAGTTAGAAAACCATAGTTATATAATATATATATATATATATATATATATATATATATATATATATATATATATAAAATGTTTCTCCTTTAATTTATTAGTATTACAAGAAACGTGAAACACAAATTTTATCCAAAAGGATGTGAAACAAACCAATACACAGTCAGATGACATTAAAAGTCAATCGTCAGAAACCATGATCAGGTAAACAACAAAGCAACATTTTTTTTACGAAAAAAAAAAAACAACCCAATTCCTACAAACCAGTTTATTGCAAAAAAAATAAATTAATTGCAAATAGTATAACAGTAATGGTGGCTCTGATACCACTTGTTGGAATTTTAGAAGATCCTTATAAAATACCAATAACCACCAAGAACACTTTACGTTAGATTATCAAGAAGAATTTTAGGAATACCTGGATCCATAATAGTTGATCAACAAACGTAGCGGAATCTGAATCTGTAGGTAACTAGTGGCTTCATGGTTCTTCCTCAACCGGAATCTCTCTATTCCTTAATACGACCTTCGTAACTCTTCAGACGGGTAGAAAAGAAACTATATGTGACGACTCGGTATACTGGGGACCATAGTCTTCTTATAGTGTGTTAACCTAATAGGGTTCCCATTTTTTTTTTGTTAACCTAATAGAAGTTGATTAACAAAACACAACTCTCTCCCAAAATAATCTCAACGTCATCACGTCGACTCGGCGGCTTCACAAAAGAATCTCACTTCTAGTACTCTACTACTGTCATTCTGCTCCCACGAACAAGGGTTCATGATTATCACAAGTACCAACCACATGATACAAAAATTGTAAGGGTGAGTTCATTATAAAAGGAATTAATACTAAAATCAAATAACCACAATTAGTAAGAAAACATTAACAAATATCATAAGCTTACACAAATATTCATTAATCCCACACACAGTCAACAAATAATCATCATCCATCCATAGTTCCAATCAATCATGCTCAATATGATGCATGCACCTGACCTCAACTCTCAAATGCAAATGTGATACCATCCCCAAGGAAATAGCCTAAGCATGTCCACCCGACACTTTCACTTAGGAAAACTGGGCAGTAAGTGTCGAGGTCACCCTATCATGCACATGCAACACTCCCCCCATGGTGATCAGCCTGAGTCTCAAGGGTGTTCCAAACCAAGTGACATGCCCCCAAGTACAAGTATTTTTCCTCATGAAAAACTACAAGTGCTTACTGACAAAGTTTATACTATTTTCATGCAATATGAAGTATGAAACATGGGCACCATCAATGCACTGACCGTGGATAATTAAAGATTCTAAGCCATCCCCTTCCAGAGATGCTTAAAACTCTTTAATTTCAAACCCACCAGGGATATCCAACAAGGTCACTGCACCCTTCCATGTACATACACAACATACAACGTATGAAACATGGACACCATCAATGCACTGACCGTGGATAATTAAAGATTCTAAGCCATCCCCCTCCAGAAATGCATAAAACTCTTTAACCACTCTATCTCCCCCACCAGGGATGTCCAACGAGGTCACTGCACCCTCCATTTACAACCACAACATAACATCATCACAATTCATTTTCAACATCATCCATATTTCATCTCAATGTCATCCTCAACATCAACATCATCTCATATTAATGACATCAACAACAACAACAACAACAACAACATAATCTCATATTAACACAATCATCAATAATAGCACCAACTCATGTTAACATAGTCATCAATAACAACATCAACATATGTTAACATAGTCAACAATAACAACATCACCTCATATCAATATTATCATAAACATCAATGTCACCTCATCAATTAATGTCGCCAATAAAAATATCATTAGTAAGTCACACTACGCATATACATATATAGTTTATGCCTGAGATTCACACTCCCCAGGTCTTTAGACAACACAAGTCTAATAAAAACAATAATGTTATTAATCAATAATAGATATATTGCATCCCATTAGTAAAAAAATATTGTTTTCTTGAAAACCAGCATGCAACAGGGACATGCATGCATCCCCATACTTAGGTTCTCTGACCCCAACTATGGTATCAAAAATGGTAAATTATAATAAATTGCCATCACCTATCGTGAGTTCTCAATCCAAACACAAGTTTCTATATACCAAATTGAAGGAAATTTAGTATAGATTTCAAAAATAAAGTTAATAACAATATTCGGAGTCAAATACTCCTGTCAAAACATAAAATGGTTGAGGGGTGCTTCGGGTTCTACTAAAAGGAGACATCATTTTGAAATCCTGATTACGCCAATGTCACCGGGGTTCAATGAAGGTCATGAAAATAACATCCATTTCATAAAAAGATAAATTTTACGTCTCATTTTCAAGATTTTTTCAAAGGAAGTGTAAAAACATCCAATAATGGTTCCCAAGTCAGAGGAGATGCAAAGATAGGCTTAAACTAACAAGGAGCAGGCTTAGAATCACGGTTACCTCGAAAAAAAAACCGTGAAGGTAGGATTGGAGGCTTCGTTGTCTACCGAATCCTCGAGATAAGTTTTGAAGATTCCGCTCCGATTAAACTGTTCTTCTTCGTGTGGGGGTCCTACGGTAAGCAAAGACGGCTCGTGGCGGTCACCGGGGGTGAGTGGTGGTGGAGGAGGAGCTTGAGGGGCGTTGGGGAGGGTTTAGGGGAATGGAAGGAGGAAGAAGTGGCTGTTTTCCACTGCTGCACGTAATTTGAAGCCTGCAACACTCGCCCAAGCGAGTGTGGCTCGCTCGGGGGAGTTGATCCACAGCTCAAATTTTCTGCTTCGGTA
The DNA here is from genome assembly GCF_000004515.6 of Glycine max. Lineage (NCBI taxonomy): Eukaryota > Viridiplantae > Streptophyta > Magnoliopsida > Fabales > Fabaceae > Glycine > Glycine max. The sequence goes on along the minus strand of NC_016090.4, from coordinate 19,255,274 downwards.
AAAAAATAAAATCTCATACTCCGGATGTTATATTGAAAATCCCTACGGTAAAACTATGGACAATTGTCTTAGGAACCTCCAGAAAGAAATTTGAGATGATCCAATGGTTAACGATTCTAGGAGAGCGATTTTAATGAAATAGGTTTAGGTAAAAATTTGAAATCTCATAACTTCAACTTAGCTCAACAAAACTCAACATCCACATCAAGAAATTCACACATGACTAATTCAAGCCATTCCTTAACTCATTCAAGTCAACCATATATTCAAATAACACAATAAATACAATTAAATATCAATTTATAATTAGTAATACTTTAGGATGTTACAACTTTCCCACCCTTTTAGAAATTTCGTCCCCAAAATTTACCTGACTCAGACAAGGATGGATGGCTTCTCGCATTTGACTCTCTAATTCCCACGTGGCATCTTCTCCTAGTGCACCTCCCCATATCACTTTGACCAATGGAATCTCCTTCCCTCTTAGGTGCTTTGTTCGCCTATCCTCGATCCTCAAAGGTAAGAATTTATCTCCCTAGATCTCACTCTGTGATTTCGAGTGTTTGCTCTGATACCAATTGAAATTCTGATACTGGGGACAGATGTCGTACAGGATGTCACGACATCACGCTTCTGAACATGCAGATTGTATGTGTCCGTATGAACAGATTTAAACAAGTAAATAACACAAGAGAATTGTTAACCCAGTTCGGTGCAACCTCACCTACATCTGGGGGCTACCAAGCCAGGGAGGAAATCCACTCTCAATAGTGTTAGTTCAAGGTCTAACAGCCCCTGTTTACAACCTTCTCACCTAACCACTACCCGTGCGATCTCTACCTAAGACCCAATCTTAGATATGAGAACCTCCGCTCACTCCCTCTCACTCACACTCCCGTGTTTACAATTAAATCAAAGACACACCAGAGATCAACTCTGAACAAAAGAGATCAACTCTACACACTAGAGATCAACTCTAGACACAAGAGATCAACTCTACACACATAGGTCCAACACTTGATGCTAGGGTACCATCAAGGTGGCTCACAAAAGACTCAAGTCCCAAAACTCACAAAATAACTCTTCAATCCCGGACTTGGTACAGAACTCGTGCAGCCTCCATGATTATATAGCAATTTGCGTTTCTGGGCTGCAACGGCTTGTGCTGGAGGAGATCTATCTTCTTCTGAAAAAATCTGCAGTTAAAGAACTACAAGATAACTTTTGATCTTTTAGTTTGAATCTTTAATCTTTAATCTTTAATCCCTGAACGAACTCTTCTACTTTGAAATTCGAACTTTAATGATCTTTTAATTCGTTCCTAAAGATAGATCTTCTAATCTCTTGCTAACTGCACAATAATCTGTTAAAGATATAACAGATTTATATGTCCAGTATTTTCGGGCCGGATGTCAGGACATCGTGTCCGACATCGTGGATCCTGCAGCTTCACTTCTGCACTTGACTTTTATCTTGCATTGTACAGCAACTCCAGTATTCTCGAGCAAGATGTCAGGACATCGTATCCGACATCGTGGATCCTGCAGCTTCACTTCTGCACTTGACTTTTATCTTGCATTGTACAGCAACTCCAGTATTCTCGAGCAGGATGTCAGGACATTGTATCCGACATCATGGATCCTTCAACTTCAATTCTTCATTTGACATTTTATCTTGCCTTGTGCATTGTGCAGCCCGATCTTATTCCTTGACATAACGTTGGACATCATGTGCAGCAACTCCAGCTTTCCTTCATTGTCTAAGTGCTTATGTTTTAACAAAATCTTAGCCAATCTTTTAAAGCTCAGTAGAGCCAAACACTAACAGGATGGATCATGGATATACTTATGAAGTTGAGACACATGAAAGACATTGTGAAGATTAGAAAGAGACGGGGGTAATGCAATTTGATATGCCACAAGACCGACTCTTTTAAGAATTTGGATAGGACCGATAAAGCGAGTCGTGAGTTTTCGGGATTTCAATGCTCGACCAACCCTAGTCCATGGAATGACTCTCAAGAATACATGATCACCAACCTCGAATTCCAAGTCTTTTCTCCTCTTATCCTGATAACTTTTATGCCTACTCTGAGCAGTCCTCATCCTTTCTTGGATTAACTTGACCTTCTTGGTGGTTTGTTGTACCACTTCAAGTCCTAAGGTGAGGTCTTCTCTAGGCTCTAGCCAACATAGGGATGTTCTACACCTTCTACCATACAAAGCTTTATAGAGAGCCATGCCAATAGTAGAGTGAAAACTATTGTTATAAGTGAACTCTATCAACGGAAGAAAACTCTCCCAACTTCCTTTTTTCTCTAAGACACATGCCATCAAAAGGTCCTCTAGCGACTGAATGGTTCGTTCAGTTTGTCCATCAGTCTGAGGATGGCAGGCTGAACTTAGTCAAAGCTTGGTTCCCAATGCTCTGTTCAGGCTCTCCCAAAATCTAGAGGTAAACCTAGGATCTCTATCAGACACTATGCTAGATGGCACACCATGTAATCTGACAATCTCACTAATATACAGGGAGGTCAACTTCTCCAAGGAAAATATGATATTAATGGGAATAAAGTGAGCTGACTTGGTCATTCTATCAACAATAACCCAGATAGAATCTAAACCTCTGGAGGTTCTAGGTAGTCCTACAACAAAATCCATGGAAATACTGTCCCACTTCCATTGGGGTATCTCCAAGGGTTGTAACTTCCCTGAAGGTCTCTGATGTTCTATCTTAGCCTTCTGACAAACTAAGCATGCATACACAAACTCACTAACCTCTCACTTCATGTTGGGCCACCAAAACATCATCTTCAAATCCTGATACATCATGGCAGCAACAACATGGATGCTCAAGTTACTCCTATGTTCTTCCTCTAGGATCATCTTCCTAAGTTCAAGCACATTGGGAACACAAATCCTATCTTGAAGTCTCAAGACTCCATCCGATCCAACATTGAAACTACTATCTCTTCCTGACTCTATAGCTTCTAACTGAGTCCTTAGAAAAGGATCAGTCTTTTGGCTCTCCTTGATATCTCCTAATAACTCACTGGTGATCCTCAAAGTCCCCAATCTCACACTGTTAGGGGTAAGCTCACATGCAAGGCTAAGGTCTCTAAACTGTTCTAGGAGATCCATCTCTCTAACCATCAAGGTAGATATATGTAGGGATTTCCTACTCAAGGCGTCAACCACTACATTGGCTTTCCCGGAATGGTAGCTAAGCTCAAAATCATAATCTTTAAGAAACTCCAACCATCTCCTTTGATGCATGTTCAACTCTTTCTGACTAAACAAGTACTTAAGGCTCTTATGATCACTAAACACCTCAAACTTGGAGCCAAACAGGTAATGCCTCCACATTTTAAGGGCAAAAACTGCAGTAGTCAACTCCAGGTCATGGGTGGGATAATTCCTCTCATGAGTCTTGAGTTGTCTAGAAGCATAGGAAACTACTAGGCAATTTTGCATCAACACTTCTCCTAAACCCTTCTTTGATGCATCACAATACACCTCAAAGGGTTCTCTCAGGTTAGGAAAAACTAGCACTGGAGCGGTCGTCAATTTTTCCTCAAGGGTTTGGAAACTATGCTCACATAGGGTATCCCAGACAAAAGCTTGACCCTTACGAGTCAGTTTAGTCAAAGGTAAAGCTAACTTGGAGAAACCATCGATGAATCTCTAGTAATATCCTGCTAAGCCCAGAAAACTCCTAATCTCAAAAACAGATTTAGGACTCTCCCACTCAAGAACGGCTTCTATCTTAGAGGGATCTACAACTATACCCCCTTGAGATATCACATGCCCTAGGAAACTTTCTCTAACCAAAACTCACACTTGGACAACTCAGCATAAAGTTGTTGGTCCCCAAGGGTATGCAACACAATCCTCAAATGTTCTTCATGTTCCTCTCTAGTCTTGGAGTATACCAAAATATCATCTATGAATACTACCACAAAACTATCAAGGTAAGGGTGAAAGACTCTATTCATGTAGTCCATAAACACACCTGGAGAATTATTCACACCAAAAGGCATGACTACTCATAGTGACCATAACGGGTCCTAAAAGCAATCTTTGGTATATCCTCAGACTTCACTCGGATCTGATGGTAACCTGACCTAAGCTCTATCTTGCTAAACACACAAGCTCCTACCAGCTGGTCCATAAGGTTGTCTATTCTAGGCAAAGGGTACTTATTCTTAATCGTCACCTTATTTAGCTGGCGATAGTCTACACACAACCTCATGGTCCCATCTTTCTTCTTCAATAACAACATTGGTGCTCCCCACAGAGACACACTAGGTCTAACAAACTGCTTATCCAACAACTCCTCTAATTGTTTCTTAAGCTTAGCTAACTCTATAAGAGACATCCTATAAGGGGCTATGGACATAGGTCCAGCACTAGGTACTAAGTCTATGAAAAAATCTATCTCTCTCTTAGGTGGTAGACCGGGTACATCCTCAAGGAACACTGTAAGAAATTCTTTGACAACAGAGAGGTCACACATGGAAACCTTTGTCTCTATTTCTAGGCTAGAGAAGATCATGTACACTTGAACGTCTTCTTTTAAAGATGTCATAACTTGGTTGGCAGAGATAAACATCATATCCTTACTCACTCTAGAATCATCAAACACCACAGTTTTATCAGAACAGTTTAACAAGACATGGTTGGAAGATAACCAGTTCATACCCAGAATAACATCAATTTGGCTCAAAGGTAAACAAATCAGATCAATCAAGAATGTTCTACCATTAATTTCCACAGGAAAATTCAAACACACATTAGAAGTTAACACATAACCACTAGTTGGGGTCTCTACCACCATATCTTTATTTAAAGAAGACAAAGAAAGCTTAAGTTTCCCTACTCACTGGTCGAAAAGTTTTGATCGGCTCTGATACCACTAATGTAACGACTTGCCTATGAAAACTCTTCAACCAGTGAAACTTTTCATACCTGATACCGGCTCTAATACTCACTGGTCATCCTCAGACCCTAATTTTGTGTATTTAATGATCATTCCACTTCAATTTCAGGCAAAATAGGCAAGATCGGTGAAGTGCAGATTTCATGAACTCGCAAAGCCACTCATCTTTTGGCTAAGCGCATCGTCCGCTAAGCGCACCATCTGATGGCTAATCGGATGGAAAATTTTGGCATAAGGATGAGCTGTACAGAGGCGCTAAGCCAGAAGTCGCCAACACCAGCTAAGCGAGCTCATCTTCCGTTAAGCGCACGTCCACCGCAGGATTGCCTATTTAAGCTGAAATCACGATTTTTGAAGAAAGAGTTGAGTTTTTTGAGAGTTTTTGGCTATGGATAGACTGAGAAAGAACTGAGCTTGAAGAGGAAGCCATCCTACAGAGCTTTGAATGAGATTTTGAGAGTTTGTGAGGTTTCTAGAGGTGGAGGAGGCATCCCCACTACTTGCTCCTATCTTTCATCTTCTCTTTTCATTGTTGTAAAGGAAACTTCCCTGTTATGGAGAGCTAAATCCTCAGTTGGTTCTTCCTATGGGGTACTTGATGTAAATATTTTCATATCTATCTAATGATGTTTTACGTGTTCTTTGTGCTATCAGTACTTAATTGTAGTGTGCTTTTGCTTTGATCACGTAACTACATGCTTAATTAGGGTCACTCAATATTGGGAAATGGTTTGATCCTTAGAACTTGATAGGACAGGGCTAACTTATCGTATTTTCACGAGACATCGGGGTACGGTAGTCTAGTTTTTGTTATGTTACGTCTTAATGCGGTTCTTGTTAAGTTTAGTCCAACAAGAGGGATCTGAGGATGACTCTTGATTAGGACTAGGCTAAACATGCACGAGACATCAGGGTTTAGCAGTCCAGGAGACAACATAGAACACATGAACATTGTTAGGTAGAGAGCATCCTTAATGACATCAGTCACCTGGTAGGAAGACCAACACGTTATCTATCTATCTTTACACACCACTACTCACGTGATTTGCTTTTGAATGGTTTAGTTTACATTTTTGTCGATTTCACACACCAAATTTTTGTTCCAAGACACTTATTTACTGAACCACAACTTTACCAAGTAAAACAAGTTCCCCGAGAGTTAGATACTCAGTATTCACTTACCATTTTATACTACTTGCGTGATCCAGTGCACTTGTTGGCCGTCGAACAAGTTTATGGTGCTGTTGCTGGGGAACTTCTTTCTATTTGGAAAGTTTAGTTCAGTTCTTTAAGTGTCTATTTGTTATTCTCTGATTAATTATGAATACTTGTTTTGTCTATATTTGTTTTCTTCTTGAATTGGATAATCATTGTTTCTGTCAGTGTTTTGTATGCATAGATCTCCTACATCTAATTTAGTTCCTCTGGACTTGGAAATTGAAGCCTTTTTGAAGAAGGAGGAGAGTTGAAAGGAGAATGAAATTGTTGCAAGACAGGACAGTATCTTCCATTCTAGAAGAAGAAGCTCAATCTTTTGATTTTACATCATTTGATTCATCGTCATCAAGGGAATCTGCTACAGATTTACCAAAAGCCTTTGTCATGGCTGAAAAACATCAACACAAGGTTACCCTTGAGGATTATTCCAGTAGTTCAGTGCCACAATTCTCTACAAGTATTGCGAGGCCAGAAGTCCAAGCACATAATATAAACTATCCTCATTCCTTGATTCATCTGATACAGGGGAACCTATTTCATGGATTACCAAATGAGGACCCCTATGCACACTTAGCAACATACATAGAGATTTGTAACACTATAAAGATTGCAGGAGTGCCAGATGAGGCCATCAGGCTTAGTTTATTTTCATTTTATTTGGCAATTGAAGCCAAGAAGTGGCTCCATTCATTCAAAGGTAACAGTCAAAAGACATGGGAGGAAGTTGTTGAGAAATTTCTAAAGAAATACTTCCCCGAGTCAAAGACTACAGAAGGGAAAGCTGCTATTTCATCATTTCACCAGTTCCTTGACGAGTCCTTGAGTGAAGCATTGGACAGGTTTCGGGGTTTGTTGAGAAAGACTCCCACACATGGATTTTCTGAGCCAATTCAATTGAACATGTTTATAGATGGGCTGAGACCGCAAACCAAGCAGTTGTTAGATGCTTCAGCAGGAGGGAAAATAAAGCTGAAAACCCTTGAAGAGGCAACTGAATTGATTGAGAATATGTCTGCTAGTGATCATGTCATTCTACGAGATAGAGTACATCAACCCACCAAAAAAGGCTTGTTGGAATTATCATCACAAGATGCTTTGTTGGCACAAAATAAGTTGCTTTCTAAGCAACTTGAGATCTTAACAGAAACACTTGGTAAGTTGCCAACTAAACTGTCTACTGGTTAACCTTCCCATTCTTTTGTTTTGCAGGTTACAGGTTGTACCATTTGTGGTGAGGCTCATGAATCAGGTCGTTGCATTCCCATTGAAGAACACACTCAGGAAGTTCATTACATGGGAAATCAACAAAGACAAGGATACAACCAAGGAGGATTTTCAGGGTTCCAGCAAGGTCCCTACAATCAGCAAGGGCAATGGAGATCACATCCTGACAATCAATTCAATAAGGACTAGGGTGGACCTTCCAACAGGCCACTTCAACAAGGACCAAATATTTTTCAGAGGACCACCAAACTGGAGGAGACACTAGCTTAGTTTATGCAAGTGACCATGTCCAACCATAAGAGTATTGAGTTAGCCCTGAAAAACCTTGAGATCCAGGTGGGTCAACTGGCTAAGCAGTTAACTGAGAAGTCATCCAGCAGCTTTGGAATGAATACTGAGAAGAATCCTAAAGAAGAGTGCAAAGCTGCTATGACAAGAAACAGGAAGCTTGTGGTGGCCGAGGATGAGGATATTGTCGCTTTAAAGGAGCAAGTTGCTTTAAAGGACACTACTAATAAAAAGAAGAATGAGGTAAGAGATGAGAGGAGTCAGTGGAGAGAAAAACCAATAATTGTTGGAAGGGAAGAAATAAAAGACAATGAAAAAGAAATAGAGGGAGAAAAACAAAAAGAAAAAGAACAAGTTGAAAAAAATAAAAAAGAAGAAAAAGAGTGAAAAAGCAAGAGAAAAGAAATAAGTTCAAATGAGGGAAAGGAAGTGCCATACCCTTTGGTACCTTCCAAGAAAGATAAGGAACGTCACCTGGCAAGATTCCTAGATATTTTCAGTAAACTAGAAATAACTATGCCATTTGGAAAAGCTTTGCAACAAATGTCACTCTACTAAAAAATTTTAAAAGACATGTTGACAAGGAAGCACAAGTACATACACTAGGAAAATATAGTTGTGGTGGGAAATTGTCGTGCTGTGATTCAGAAAATCTTCCACCAAAGCACAAAGACCCAGTGAGTGTGACTATTCCTTGCTCAATAGGTGACGTCATAGTGGGAAAAGCTCTCATTGACTTGGGAGCTAGTATCAATCTGATGCCACTCTCCATGTGCAAAAGAGTGGGAGAGTTGAAAATCATGCCCACTAGAATGACTTTATAGTTGGCTGACCGCTCCATTACAAGACCATATGGAGTAATTGAAGATGTTTTGGTTTGAGTAAAACATTTTATCTTCCCAGCATACTTTGTTGTAATGGATATCTGTGAAGATAATGACATTCCCTTAATCTTGGGAAGGCCATTTATGTTAACTGCAAGCTGCGTAGTTGACATGGGAAGAAAGAAACTGGAAATGGGCTTTGAAGATCAGAGAATTGATTTTGATTTATTTGTAGAAGACAAGCTTGTACCAGAATAAAATGTTTGCTTGCGGGTAAGTGAGGTTGAACATGAGGTCCTGAAGGTGAGGGCCAAAATTGAGATCACCCATTGAGGTATATGCATCAAGCTAATGACGTTAAAAGAGTGCTTCCTGGGAGGCAACCCAATGCTGATTTCTTTCATTCTATTTTTCATGCATTGCATAATTTGGAATTTGCTTGATAATTATTGAAAAAAAGGATATCAGCTTATAACGAGTCATAGATATTGGTGGCTATTTTAAATGTTTTGAGGAAGTGGACTGAAAATCACTTAAAAAACATTTTCATGAAAATAGTCCACTTGCTAAGCGCATACCACCTCGCTGTGCGCATCTTCTCCATGCGCTAAGCGCTCAAACCCCTGCATCTCAAGCTGATTTGGTTCACTAAGCTGGTCATGGTTGAGCTAAGCCCAATTCAATTCAATCTGAATTGGGCTAAGCATGAGCCTGCTCACTAAGCGCATCGTGTTCACTGGCTAAGCGTGAGAGTTTGACGCTAAGCCCAATTCCTTGTGGCATGTATAGCGCTAAGCTAGGAAACACTCGCTAAGCATGTACCCTCCTGTATGTAGGATGCATTATATTCACTAAGTCTGCCTTGAGCCCAGCTTAGCGAGAGTTGCAGGATTTTTTATCTGCATAACTTGCTGGGGACGCTACTTTGTGCTAAGCCCAACTCTAAAAAAAATTGAATTTCAGGTTGGGCTGAGCCCATTGGGTCGCTAAGCAAGATCATCGAGAGAAACCAAACTTCTCTCTATCACTCAGTGAGTACAACTCGCTCAGCGAGTGTGTCGAGATTGGCTTAAGTTCAGTGTAACTGCTATGAGCAGTTACACTGCATCTATTCTCCAAATTCTGCGTTCTCTCTCTTCATATTGCATTTCCTGCTTTCGCATTTTTGAGCTAAAAATCTGCATCTTTGGACTATCTTCGCATAATCTCTTCACATCAAGTAAGTTATCTGACTTTAGCTTTGTGTTTTCTTGTTGAAACCTTAGGATAGAAAACCATAGATTTAAATTTTCAATCTTTAGAGTTTAAATGTTAATAGAATAGGTAAAAATTGTAACTTTGTTATGGTTTTCGCAATGTAGGTAATTTAAATCAGTTTGCATGTTTAATTATAAGGCTTGAAGGCCTATTAGAGGCCTTTAGAAGAAGTTGAAAAATGTCTTCTGCGTTTTTTTTCTGGAAAACGCAATGAACTCGCTAAGCGCGTCTGATGCACTAAGTGAGTTCATCAAAACTGTTGAATTTATGAATGTCCAGACGAACTCGCAAAGTGACATCTGCGTACGCTAAGTGAGTTCATCTTTTCATATGAATGTTCATCACCTGATATGAACATGGCTTAGCAACAGCTGTGTGCGCTAAGCCACAAGAGCCTTGAAAGAGACAGTACTAGGGCTAAGCGAGTGTTGTCCCGCTAAGCCCAAGTAACGTAGAAAATATCTGAGAAGACCGCATCGTGCTAAGCCAAGCTGATTTAAGCTAAGCGCAATTCCTTGCGGCAAGTGATTGGCTAAGCGAGTCTGATTTGCTAAGTGTCGCAACCTACCCTTCGGCGGGAGGGCGACGCGTGACTCGCGGGTTGCGTGTTCCACGAAAGGAATACGCGCGGAGTCGCCACCAACGTTTATTTGAGGAAAACGTCGGAAAAACCGGAAAAGACACGATCTACGAACTTTTAAGTGAAAGGTTCGGGAGTTGTATTTACGCACGGGGAAGGTATTAGCACCCCACACGTCCGTCCCAAGGGACGACAGCCTTTAATCGAATGTGCAAACATGACTTTGATTTTTACGTTCCCTTTTATGTCCTTATATCCTTTATACCCTTTTTATATTTTTTCTTTTTTGTGGTCGACAAGGGTGTTTCCCTTTGCTCCTACGTATTCCTCAATTTGGGATGAGAAAATCAGACCTACGTAGTTCTTTCGGAACAAAGTGTTTGGCTAAGTTGTTTTTTATCTTTTTGCAAGATATATTTTGATTGAACAAAAAGGTCATTTGAGGTGTTGGACCATTAAATGATCTTTTGATTTTGAAAGGAGAGAAACGTTAAGGTGTTGGACCATTAACGATCTCTCGGGGTGGTCGACAAAAGCGGGGCTTTTGCTCCTACGTATCCTCAATTGCGATGAGGAAATCAGACCTACGTAGTTCTTGCAAAAGCGGTAAAGTCACATGTTGATTTTATGCTTTTGAACGGTCCATGTTAACCGATAAAAGCAAAGAGGACCGTTTAAGGCGTTGGGCCTTAAAACGGTTTTTAGTGATTTTTCGAAAAAAAACTTGATTTGTGAGTTGATTTTAGTCTTAGTTTCACTTTGGTTATTAATCAATTCATTCAAGGAAACTTCCAAAGAAAAACGTCCGATTGATTTTTTTATTATTTTATTCAAAGATATTTTGATTATTTTATTATTATTTTTCAAGATATTTTGATTATTTTATTATTATTTTACTTTTTTTGGTTTAACCGAGGTTATAGCGTGAACGATCGGTTAAATTTCGTTTTAACAGTGATTAAACGAGATTACAACACAAATGATCGGTTGAAATTCATTTTATCATTTATTAGACGAGAAAACGGCTTAAATAAATGGTTAAAGCACGTTAAAAACGGAAGAAAAGAAAACTGAAAGTAAACGAAATTAAAGTGAAAGTACACAAAACAAGAAATGAATTGAAAGTCTCGAATTCGAAAACTTACCCGTTGAAGAACGAAGAACGAACGAAGAACGGATGAAGAACAGTGAAGAACGACGAAGAACGATGAAGAATTTCCACAGAATCGCTTACGGAAGCGTTACGGAAGTACTTCGACTTGATTTTTCTTCACGAAAACGTGTTTTTTGCCCAAAATAGCCGAAATGCATAGCCAAAGGGATCTTGAACATTTTGAAACAGCTCCCCCCTCCCCTATTTATAGAAAAAAAGGGAGGTGCTTGCCGCCCAAAGACTTAATGAAGAAGATTTCTAAGCGCACCCGAATTACTAAGTTCACCCCCCTTTTCGTATTTTACGGAAAAGTTACGGAAGCCTTACGGAACTGTTTTCGAATTTGATTTTCATCTTTTTTCTCTTCCCTTTCACCAATGTTAAGTGGAATATGCTTACCCAAAGTTTTCGGAAATTTTACGGAAGTATTACGGAAGCCGCGGAAGCCCCGAAAACCATTTTTCAAAAACGTGGAGGAGCTTGCCGCCCAGTGACTTCCAAAATGTTCTGGAAGGGCCTAGATTTGAATTTCTATTTACACCCCTATCTTGATAAGTTCACCCCCCCTTACCTTTTTTGGTGATTCTTTTTTCGTAAAGTTACGGAAACTTACGAATCTCGTAACGATACTTGTTTTCTTTCCGTAATGTTACGGAACCTTGCGGATTACATAATCATCCCCTTTTTGACTTACGGAATGTTACGGAATCTCAGTTAATTATGCAACGATGCTTCCATTTTATTTCCGGTGTGTCACGGAAACTTACGGATTGTGCATCAATATTTTTTTGGTTTTTCGGCATGTCCTAGAATTTCACAAATTGCCTAATGATGGGTACCAAGCACCTCACAAGGACCAAAGAAAGGTCGCATGTCATCAAGCAAAGGTCCCCGGACGAAATTAGGGTATGACACTAAGCCATATCACTTAGACAAATTTTGAAGTTTTGGAAAGCGCTAAGCCAGCCCTGCTGAGCTTAGCGAGCAGACACTCGCTAAGCCAATTATGTAAACCAAAATTTTCTTCAATAATAAGCTAAGCGCGCCCTGTTGCACTTAGCCAATGTGTTTATTTTTATAAGGCACGCTAGGCGAGAGTGCTAGCGCTTAGCAGCTAATGCTTGTTTTAGTTTTATTTTTCTGATTTTAAACTTGAATAACTTGTGGTCTAATCAACTTTTTGGGTTCTTTTTGTTGTAGATGGCATCCAGGAAGAGGAAGAGTATGGCTTCTAGACCCGCAGCTCAGTATGATACCAGGCATTCCCAATCTTTGGAAGCTTGGAACAGATATACGGACAACATTCTCGGCCAGAACATCATTCCGGAGAGAAATGTTAAGATTTATCATACTGAGTTTGACGAGTTTAAAGTGGAGTTGAAGAGGCGTAATCTCCATAAATGCCTCACCAACCTCCAAGATGGAAGCATAGATGTAGCTATAGTGAAGGAATTTTATGTTAACCTATACAGACCAGAGGAACCAGCTCCTAAACAAGCTAGAGTAAGAGGACATCTGATTAAGATCGATGCAGACAGCTTGAATGACTTTCTTCAGACTCCAGTGGTGTTAGAGGAGGGGGAATCTTTACCCACTTACTCTAGGTTTTGCTGGTTGAGGACTAAGCACTAGGAGATTGAAGGCAGGCTTTGTATTCCCTGCAAGGGGTTTGTTTTGATTGTTGAGGGCCAGCCATGGAAACTTCTCAGAAAAGATCTGACGACACTGGCCTAGACTTGGAGTGTCTTCTCTTACTCCAACCTAGCTCCCACATCGCACACCTCAGATTTGAATATGGGTAGAGCTAGGTTGGTCTATGGCTTGGTGACTAACATGGACATGAACATCGGAGCCCTTATCTCAGGTCAGATTTCTTCCATTGCTCAGAGTAACTCCTCTAGGCTCGGATTTCCAGCCTTGATCATTGCCCTATGTAGAGCTAGAGGAGTTACCTCTGACAGTCTGACTTATGAGAGCCTGAGCCCGGCCATTGACTTGGCCTACATTAAGAAAAACTGTTGGAATATGGATGATCTGACAGTTAACTTTAGAGGGGCCAGGAAGGCAAGGGCTCGACCAGCTGATGTTCCCTCTTCTTCTACACCGCCATCTTCTTCCACTTCTTCTACTCCTACACTAGCTCCTCCAGGCCCAGTTGCCCAGGACTCTTAGGGCTTTGAAACCATGCTTCAGAGTATTCATCAGGGACATATTTTATTACTGTAGAGCTTGCAGGTGGTAGCTCCTCCAAGATCCATTATGTCAGTGGAACAGTTCATGGAGAAGGTATCCTGGCCTGGAACCTTGCCTTCTGTTGCGAGACAAGGGGAGGGTCTCAGTGCTCAGGTACCTCAGCAGGTACATGATGCATCTTCTGAAGCTACCATCCCTGGAGCTTTTGATTTTTCAGGTGGAGGATTAGAGATGAGACTACTTCCCTGAGCCAGTACCAATACCAGCTAATCCACCATCTCTAGTGGTTGATCCATCTTCTCTCGCACCAGAAGTAGCTCTCCTATCTACACCTCTTATTATCTCTTAAGACCCCGCAATGCCAGCACCTGGATTAGCCACTACTCCTCCTACTACTCCCGTTCTACGTTTTTCAGATGAGGAGGAGGGACAGACTACTACTCCTCCAGGGACTCCAGTGTTACATTTGGATGATGAGGAGCAGGATCAAGATGAATGACCGAATTTGATTACCTGTCTTATTATTATAATTATATCATTCTGAGTACATTTTAATTATTATGTTTGTGGTATATTGGTTGTATGGTTTTAGTACATATGAACTATTATGGTTTTGTGGTATGTGAATATGGTTTACATCATACTTTTTGTTTTGGAAACATTTTGAAAGTCCTGATGCATATAGAATAGTTTAACTTGACTCTTTGAAAATGCAGTTTTGGTATAGTTTTGAAATGGTCATTATGGATTGAATGCATGGTTGAAATGAAGCGTGTGTTTTATCATAAGTTTGAGCAAGTGTGTATGCTAGACAAAGAAAGAACAAGAATGTGAGTTTGCAATTAGAAATGTTAGTCAATAGACAGATTGATTGAGAGAAAAAAGCTTGAACCATATCCGGTGAGAGTGCGATCTTAAATTGTGAGTGAATGACTAGCATTGAGTAATAGTCTCTGTATCAGTCTTTGAATTTTAGAATGAAATGCATAAGTTGGAATGTGATGAAGGCCATTGTTCTATTTTTAAACTACTTGACCAGAAAACTTACCTTGACTTATAATTGTATCCTTTGCACCCTTTGTGAGCTGAAATTTCAAATTGAACCCTAGCTTGAATGAATATCTCCATCTACCTTGCTTAGGTTCTAGGAGAGAATGTGGTTCAAGGCAATTTGCTCCAAATTTGGGGGAGTTAGTTGGGATGTGAAGTGAAAAGGTAAGACACATCATCACACACAACAAATAAGTTATGTTAAAAAAAGAGTAAAATGAAAACAAAGAGAGTATGTGTTGTTGTAATATGGCCAAATGCAAGGCAAGTGAGTAAGCTAAATAAATTGAAAAGAAATAAATTGGGTGAGCCTAGGATCCATGCTCTCTTAGAATTTAAGCCTTTGAATCCTAGAAAAACTAATAATTCTTGTAGCCAAGCCTCACTACAAGGCTCTAAAAGTCCTTCTGATTCTATTTATGTATTTCTGAATTTATGGCATTAGATGAAGTACAAAGATTAGAACTCTTGCTGGTTGTTATTGCTTAATAGCCTAAACACTAGAGCTTGAGTGAAACAGTAGCTATGAGACTTTGGTTTAAGCTACTTTCCTTGATATCTGTCTTGTGCCTAACTTCATCTAATTGCATTGCATACATTATGTTTTGCTCTTTGAAGAACTGCATGCTTTGTGAAAAACCATTGATGAAGGCATTTTTGTTTCATTTGTTATCAAGTAATTAATATTTTGTGAATCACACACCTTTGTGCATAATCACTGCATGTTTTGTCACTTGGGGACCAGTGAGCTATTCTTTATTTGCTTGAGGACAATCAAAGCTATAAATTTGGGGGAGTTTGTTAGTCGGTCAATACGACTAACTTTTGGGTAAAAAAAATGTTGTAATTTGTATACAACTCCTCCCATGTATAGTTGTTTTTGATAGTATTGTAATTACTTTTTGATAATTTAGGTAATAAGTACTTAGTACCCCAATTTTGTGTATTTAATGATCATTCCACTTCAATTTTAAGAAAAATAGGCAAGATTGGTGAAGTGCATATTTCATGAACTCGCTAAGCCACTCATTTTTTGGCTAAGCGGATGGACAATTTTGGAAGAAGGATGAGCTGTACAGAGGCGCTGAGCGAGCACTACCTTGCTAAGCGAGCGCCAACAAGAGGGATTTGAGGATGACGCTTGATTAGGACTAGGCTAAACATGCACGAGACATCAGGGTTTAGCAGTCCAGGAGACAACATAGAACACATGAACATTGTTAGGTAGAGAACATCCTTAATAACATCAGTCACCCTGTAGGAAGAGCAACACATTGTCTATCTGTCTTCACACACCACTACTCACATGATTTGCTTTTGAATAGTTTAGTTTACATTTTTGTCGATTTCACACACCAAATTTTCATTCCAAGACACTTATTTACTGAACCACAACTTTACCAAGTAAAACACATTCCCTGAGAGTTCGATACTCAGTATTCACTTACCATTTTATACTACTTGCACGATCTGGTGCACTTGCTAGCTGTCGAACAAGTTTATGGCACCGTTGCCAGGGAACTTCTTTCTATTTGGAAAGTTTAGTTTAGTTCTTTAAGTGTTTATTTGTTATTCTTTGATTAATTGTGAATACTTGTTTTGTCTCACTTAGGAAAACTGGGCAGTAAGTGGCGAGGTCACCCTGTCGTGCACAGGCAACTCCCCCCCCCCCTCCACGATGATCAGCCTGAGTCTCAATGGAGTTCTAAATCGAGTGACATGCCCCCAAGTACAAGTATTTTTCCTGATGAAAAACTACAAGTACTTACTGAAAAAGTTTACACTATTTCCATGCAATATGGAGTATGAAACATGGGCACCATCAATGCACTGACCGTGGATAATTAAAGTTTCCAATCCATCCCCCTCCAGAGATGCTTAAAACTCTTTAACCACTATATTTCCCCCACCAGGGATATCCAACAAGGTCATTGCACCACCCATGTACATACACAATATACAATGTATGAAACATGGGCACCATCAATGCACTGACCATGGAAAATTAAAGATTCTAAGTCATCCCCCTTCAGAGATTCTTAAAACTTTTTAACCACTCTATCTCCCCTACCAGGGATATCCAACAAGGTCACTACACCCTCCATGCACACACACAATATAACATCATTGCAATGCATTTTCAACATCATCCACATTTCATCTCAATATCATCCTCAACATCAACATCATCTCATCTTAATGACATTAACAACAACAACATCATCATCATCTCATAATAACACAATCATCAATAATAGCATCAACTCATGTTAACATAGTCATCAATGACAACATCAACTTATGTTAACATAGTCAACAATAACAACATCACCTCATATCAGTATTATCATAAACATCAACGTCACTTCATCAATTAATGTCACCAATAGAAATATCATCAGTAAGTCACACTCCGCATATACATATATAGTTCATGCCTGAGATTCACACTCCCAAGGTCTTCAGACAACACATGTCTAATAAAAACAATAATGTTATTCATCAATAATAGATATATCGCATCCCATTAGTCAAAAACATTATTTTCTTGAAAACCAGCATGCAACAGGGACAAGCATACATCCCCATAGTTAGGATCCCTAACCCCAACTATGGTAGCAAAAACGATAAATTATAGTAAACTCCCCTCACCTATCGTGATCTCTCCGTCAGTTCCTCTTTGTGCCACTCGGAGGTCTCTCTTGTTCACCCTCGTCAGTCCAAACGCAAGTTTCTATATACCAAATTGAAGGAAATTTAATATAGATTTCAAAAATAAAGTTAATAACAATATTCAGAGTCAAATACCACTGTCTAAAAAAAAAAGGGCTGAGGGGTGCTTCGGGTTCTACTAAAAGGAGACATCATTTTGAAATTCCGATCACGCCAATGTGACCTAGTTCAATGAAGGTCACGAGAATAACATCCATTTCATAAAAAGATAACTTTTACAACATCTCATTTTCAAGGATTTTTCAAAGGAAGTGTAAAAACATCCAATATTGGTTCCCAAGTCAGAGGAGATGCAAAGATAGTCTTAAACTAACAAGGAGCAGGCTTAGAATCACGGTTACCTCGAAAAAAAACCACGAAGGTAGGATTGGAGGCTTCGTTCTCTATTGAATCCTTGAGATATGTTTTGAAGATTCTGCTCCGATTAAACTGTTCTTCTTCGTGTGGGGGTCCTACAACAAGCAAAGACGACTCGTGGCGGTCATCGGGGGTGAGTCGTGGTGGAGGAGGAACTTGGGGGCGTTGAGGAGGGTTTAGGGGAAGGGAAGGAGGAACAAGTGGCTGTTTTCTATTGCTGCACATAATTTGAAGCCTGCAACACTCGCCCAGGCGAGTATGGCTCGCCCGGGCGAGCTGATCCTGATGCAATCCTACCCCGCAAGGGCATTGGATAAAAGACTCCAAGAAGGTTGGGCCAGAGATCCAAGGGAAGGCCCTAGGGTTCTCATGAGCCTTAGGGTAGATTTTGAGCCCATGGGCTAAGTATGAGCCCACTTATCTTTGTAAATATTAGAATAGGTTTTTCCTTCGTTTGGGTCTTGTATTTTGGCCATTCTAGTAGTATAGGGTTGAAGGCTTGTATTTCGAGGCATTTTGAGTAGTCCTTGTAGTAGGGACTTTTTTTGTTTTTTCATGTATTTTGTCATGGGGGTGAGCTTAGCTATTATAGGGGGTGTGTAGCTAAGCTCTAGCTTCTCTTCTTAAGGAGGTGAGCTTAACTATTAGAAAGGTGTGTGTAGCTAAGCTCTAGCTTCTTTAGGAATCTTCTCAAGGAGGTGAGCTTAGTTATGAGAGGGGTGTGTGTAGCTAAGCTCTAGCTTCCCAAGGAAGTTATCTCAAAGAAGCTTCTCAAGGAAGTTTTCTCAAGAAAGCTTCTCAAGGAAGCTACCTAGTCTATCAATAGAAGCATGTGTAACACTTGTTGTAACTTTGATGAATGAGAGTCTTGTGAGACACAACTCAAAGTTCAACTTCCTTCAATTTCGTGCTCCCCCTCTCTCTTTCTCTCCCTCTTTCTTTTCCTCCATTGAAGCATCCTCTCCAAGCTTCTTATCCAAGGCTCATCTTGGTGGTGAAGCTCCTTCTTCCAAGGCTTATTCCCTAGTGGATGGCGCCGCCTCTTACCTCTTCTCCTTTGTCTTCCGCTGCATCTCCATGGTGGAAAATCACCATTAAAGGACCTCATTGAAGCTCAAAGATCCAGCCTCCATAGAAGCTCCACAAGCAAGTTTCTATCAAGTGGTAATCAGAGCACAAAAGCTTCAAGTAGGTGCTCCTTAAACCTCCATTAACTTTTTGCTTTACCTTTTCTTCCATTGTTGTTTCTTCATTTTTCTTCATGTATCTCCTCACATGTCTTGTGCTAAATGTTGTTAACATGATTCTTTAGAGTTTTCGCCGATTAAACTTGCTATAGAAGCTAGATTTTATTTTCTATGGTTCAAAATTCTTGTTCTTGTTCTTGAACCATGAATTGTGTTGAGTTTAGGTTCCTTAGAGTTTTGTCTTATTATTTTTTGTGGCTGAAACCTAAACCATAAAATTCTTACAAAAATATTAAAGTAGAATAAAACCTCAAAAATCTAGAGTGACTTGTTCACCTATTGTAGTTTTCTGAAAGAAGTCATGTCTAGTCATGAAACTTGTCACATAAGATTTCTTATGTTGTTCTGAATTTTATTTTCTTGTTTCTTTGTCTAACTCATTTGTTCATGAGTGTATGAAATTCTTTTAGTCTATTATTTGATTTGAGTCAAATCTTTCATGTTAATTAGTCCTTAACATGTTCATGCAAAATTCTTAGAGAGTCTTTGATTGTGAACCTTTTCTTGAACTTTTAGGTTTCCTTATGATTGTGTCTATTGTGAATTTGAGTTTTGGTGATTGAATTGCTGGCTGAAATGTTGATCCTAAGTGAATATTGAACTTCTAAAACTGTGGTAAACAATCCTAGTGAGTTCAACATACATAGGAAGGTTGAAAGTAAGCCCAATGCAATTAATATACCATGCTTAAAAAAAATCGCTGGTGCTGGCAGCTTGGACATACAAAGTTGTAAGAATTACTGAGAATTGGTTACTTTGAATGTTGAGATGAAATTTTTACTGACCTTTCTAGAAATCTGAAAAAAAAGTTATAAAAAAAGAACCAGGTGATTTGGATAAAAGGAAAAAATAATAAAAATCACACAATTTGGCAGAAAAAATCAGTCAAAAAAAAAGTGAAAGGGAAGTGTGCTTGTTGTTTTGGCTCAAAATTTATTCTATAATTGGTGCCTATATTATACCAATCTTAGTTCCGAAATTTCAATAGAAAATTAGTGTGAAAACAAGTGCCAAAGCTAGAGGTTTGTTGAGTCTTTTTTTTAGTTTTTTTACTCTACTCTAGAGCCATTCTAAGTTTCTCTTTGAGTCCTAACTTGCTTCTATGTCCTTTTCATTGCTTTAATTGTTGAATAATCCTTGAAAAAATGTCTTGTTAAAATTCCATTGGTTTAAATTTCATTTCATTTTTTGGTGTTTGGTTATTGCTTGTCTCTTTGTTTCCTTGTTCGTGAGTTGCCATATAGGGAATTGGAAAGGAGGATTGGTGCCATCCCTTGAAGAATTTGAGTCAAGAAGCAAGGGGCCAACCACCTTATGAGCTATTGGACTAAGAAGCACTCCAAATTGAGTGAATCACCAAAGAGAGAAAAACCACCAAAATTGAGGACCTTTTTGCTATTTTGTAATTGACAATTTACTTTACTTTCATTGCTTTCAAATTTTGTAACAAAAAGGCCTTTCATTGGAAGTAAGTTGGGAGCCTCCAATAGGTCACGCTACTTCCCTTTGTGTGTAATAATTTTAGGCAATTTTACCATAGGATTGTGAGTGTTTTGTTGGGAACCTTAAATGCGGTCATCCAAACACTCTTAGGATTCGCCTAGTTTACATTTCTTGCTTACTTTCGTAGCTTATTTCTTTTACCTTCCATTGTCAAACCGCCTAGATAGCTTGCATTTTACCAATTAGTTTTTACCTTATCTTTCACACCTCTTTTAGTGTTTATTTTGGCTAGTTTCAACCATAGTTTCTTTTACCTTTTGTTTTCAAACCTCCAACAAGAAAGAACCACAACTTAGGAACCAACATGAGTCATCATTCATCTAGTGTTAATGGTGAGGGTACTAGTCATAAAGATCCTTTATCTTGAATCTTAGATGAGTTGAGTTCCATCAAGTTATGGAAAGAAAAACAAGAGAGAAAAGAGAAGGGAAAAAAAGAGTGGAAGAAATAAGTCAAGATGAAAGAAAGAAAATAAGAGAGGAAGAAAGAAGAAAAATAATGAAAAAAATGAAAAGAGAAAAATATACCTCCTATAGTAGTCATAACTCTTGCAAGAGCCTAAGTGAAGAACTTCGTGACTATTACGAAGGAAGAGCCTAAGTGAAGAACTTCGTGACTATTACGAAGGAAGGCATAGGTCACATCTTAGACCTCACTCACATAGGAGAGAAAAGGAAAAAAAGCCTCAAGAGGCTAACATTAACCTCCCATTCTTCTATAGGAAGGACAATGTAGAGGCTAACTTAGATTGGGAAATAAGGGTAGCTCTCACTCTTATCCAAAGAAAGCCCAAGGTCAAGGCATCTTAGGGGTGACACCTTCTAAGCCCAAAGATGATAAGGGGAAGACAATAGAAACGCAAGCCCCTAAGGCTAGTATGCAAGAGAAAACTAGCTCTATAAAGTGATTTAAATGTCTTGGAAGAGGACACATTACTTCTCAATGTCCCACCACAAAAACAATGATTATGAGGGGCCAAGACATTTATAGTAGCCAAGATGAGGCTACTACTCCACCTTCCTCTAGTGAAAGTGAAAAAGCAAAAGGGGAAGAATCTAGTGAAGAAATCTACCCCCAAGAAGAAGGACAACCATTAGTGGTTAAAGAGAAGTGTAAGGAGGTAAGTGTCTCCTCCAAGAGTTTAGCTAAGAAGGAAACTCATTTTACAATAAAGACAAACATTAAAGAAACTTTCCCTCTTAGACAACCTCCACATTTTCTCTTTTGTAAAAAGGCACTTGCTAGCATTGCCACACCTCTCGGGCTTGAGTTTATTCCTCAAGTAAAGAAGTTGTTGGATGAGGGTTTTGTTCGCAAGAGCTTAAATCCTTGTGCTTTGTTGGTGCCCAAAATAGGTATTATTAGGCACCAAGTCCCTAAAATAGGTGGTATGATGAATGTTTTGAGTGGTGCAACCCTCTTTTGTAAAATCACTCGTACACCTAACATCTTCATGGTGTGTCTACATAGGGACCCATTAGGTAGGTTTGTTCTTATTTTTAGTTTCAATACAAACTTACGTACTCATATGGGACACCTTAGGTTTGTCATACTTTTTGGTAGGAATAATCAATATGAAAATACAGAAAAAGGTATGTTTTATTGTGTTACTTTTCTTAATTTTTCAAATAGTGATCAAGGGGTTCCCATGAACCCTAAGAGAATAAAGGTTATTCCTGAGTGGCCCACTCCACCAAGTATAAGAAAAATTTAGGGCTTCCATGACTTAACAAACTTTTACAAAAGGTTTGTCCCATATTTTTCAATATTTGTAGCACCACTCATTGAGATGGTGAGGAACCATGTTCCTTCATGGGAAGATGCCCAAGAAATGGATTTTCAGACCTTACCTTACTTCAACATACCAAACACCACTAATATATATGTTTTTGTTCTTTTTACAGGTGTTCAGGGAAGGAGCCCAGAGTAGGAAAAACCTCAGGATTTGAGGTCAAATCCTTTCCAAGCTGGAGGGAATGATGCAATCCTACCCCGCAAGGGCATTGGATGAAAGACTCCAAGTAGGTTGGGCCAGAGATCCAAGGGAAGGCCCTAGGGTTCTCATGAGTCTTAGGGTAGATTTCGAGCCCATGGGCTAAGTATGAGCCCACTTATCTTTGTAAATATTAGAATAGGTTTTTCCTTCGTTTGGGTCTTATATTTTGGCCATTCTAGTAGTATAGGGTTTTAGGCTTGTATTTCGAGGCATTTTGAGTAGTCCTTGTAGTAGGGACTTTTTTTGTTTTTTCATGTCTTTTGTCATGGGGGTGAGCTTAGCTATTATAGGGTGTGTGTAGCTAAGCTCTAGCTTCTCTTCTTAAGGAGGTGAGCTTAGCTATTAGAGAGGTGTGTGTAGCTAAGCTTTAGCTTCTTTAGGAATCTTCTCAAGGAGGTGAGCTTAGTTATGAGAGGGCTGTGTGTAGCTAAGCTCTAGCTTCCCAAGGAAGTTATCTCAAAGAAGCTTCTCAAGGAAGTTTTCTGAAGAAAGCTTCTCAAGAAAGCTACCTAGTCTATCAATAGAAGCATGTGTAACACTTGTTGTAACTTTGATGAATGGGAGTCTTGTGAGACACAACTCAAAGTTCAACTTCTCTCCCTTTTTCTTCCTTCAATTTCGTGCTCGCCCCTCTCTCTTTCTCTCCCTCTTTCTTTTCCTCCATTGAAGCATCCTCTCCAAGCTTCTTATCCAAGGCTGATCTTGGTGGTGAAGCTCCTTCTTCCAAGGCTTATTCCCTAGTGGATGGCGCCGCCTCTTACCTCTTCTCTTTTGTCTTCCACTGCATCTCCATGGTGGAAAATAACCATTAAAGGACCTCATTGAAGTTCAAAGATCCAACCTCCATAGAAGCTCCACAAGCAAGCTTCCATCAATTCCACAGCTCAAATTTTTGCTTCAGTAAAAAAAATCATATCTCACACTCCAGATGTTATATTGCAAATCCCAACGGTCAAACTACTGATATAGGAACCTCCAGAAAAAAAAAACAATTTAAGGTGATCCAACAATTAAACATTAATTTATAATTAGTAATATTGTAGGGTGTTACAGTACCAATCAGGCAATGGGCCATATACATGACTTTCTGGTGATACCAAAGCATGATTACCGTTATAAACACTGCATGTAAATCCAGGCAAATCTGCAAACAAAAACATAGTAAATTCAATTCAACACAAATTCACTATATAGTTATTTTCAAGAAAATAGTTGAAGACTTGACACTAACAGAAACTATGAGATGGAAAGTCCAACTAGTCCTGAAAACGACACCTACACGCCATCCAGGACATCAACATTAATTTTGTCGATGCAACCCTATAGTGAAGTCTTCCTCCTATCACCTTTACGGACAAGGACTTCAAGGGCATCAACCCTATCAACCTAGACGATCCCATGGTTGTCTCCATCATCATAGTGAACTTCATGGTGTCTAGGGTCCTCATCGACTAGGAAAATTCCGCTGATATCCTATTTGGAAACCCTTCCACAGACTTGGGGTGTCACCTAATACTATCTATCCTGACGCAAGTCCACTCCTCGATTTTACAAGCGAGAGAGTTGAGACTAGAGAACACATGGACTTGATGACCACCTTCGGTCAGGGCAAGCTCTCTAGGAGCTTCACCATCAAATATCTACTGGTTGACGCAAACACATCATACTTTGCCTTAATCGAAAGAAAGACACTTAATGAGCTTGAAGCAATATTCTCAACTCCTCATCTGACAATGAAATTCCCTACATTAAAAAGGGAAATTGTAACCACCATGGTTAACCAAAAGCAAGCATGTTTGTTCTATGCAGAGAGCCTAAAGTTAGTACCATATCCTCCCATCCAAGAGCCTACAGTGCCTCACCCCACAGCAGCTGAAGACACTCAAGTCATGACAGTCGATGAAGGGCCTAGTGTTCGAACCCTAACCGCCTACTAAGTAATCTAGGGCAATGAATTTGATGTAGATCCACAAGACGACACCTCCGACAGAGGCCCGAAACTCATCGAAGAGCTTGTCCAACTACAACTTGGATCTAAATCGGGGTAGTGCACGCGACTCAGTAGGGACCTTTCATTTTATGAGCACTGATGCATTGTTGATGTGCTACGCAGAAATACGGATCTACTTGCTTGGCTCATCTGACATGTCAAGAATGCATCCCGACATAATAAGCCATTTTCTCACAAGAAAAACCAATATCACAGAAGAAAAAGAACATGGGAAAATAGCGGTGTAAAGCTGTCAAAGAAGAAGCCAACAAGCTACTCCATGCAAACTTCATCATAGAGATCAGGGAAAGCAATACCCGAGTGGACCTACTCTCCAAGCTAGCCAACACCAATAAAGTTGGGCACCTCAAGACCATCATCCAGGAGGCATTCAAAACTCCCACCATAGATGATAAGGAGATTATGGCTAGAGAAAAGGAGAAACCAAAATGGATGACCCCCTAAAAGAACTTCCTAATTTAGGGGGTCCTGCCACCAAACGAGGACAAAGCCCGATGCCTCAAATAGAAGGCAAGCTACTACACCATCCTTGATGGTGAGCTATTCAAAAAAGGGTTGACAACACCCTTACTCAAGTGCTTAAACAGTCAACTGGAAAACTACATCACAAGAGAACTTCATGAAGGGATTTCCGGTCTTCATATAGGAGGATGCTCCATAGCCACCAAAGCGGTGTGAGCTAGCTACTACTGGCCAACACTTAGGGAAGATGCTCTCAACTTCACTAGGAGATGCAGACATTGCCAAGAGTTTGCAGATGTGCCACAACACCTCTTGACAACCTTCATAGTATGAGCTCCCATTGGCCCTTCACCATGTGGGGAATGGACATCCTAGGAAAACTGCCAAAGGTCCCAAGAGCAGTTAAATACCTACTAGTCGCCATCGAATACTTCACCAAGTATATAAAAGCAAGACCATGTTGGGAGATTATAGCCAGCGAGGTGGAAAAATTCACTTCGAAACACCTCCTCTGCACATACAACCTCCCACACACCATTGTCACTGACAACAACACTCAATTCAACGAAAATCCTTATCGACACACATATGGCATAGGCGCCATGATCCCTATAGAATTCGGGGAACCCTCAACAAGGAGACTATTGTTTCAACAATAGTAAAATGAGGAAAATATGAGGGTGGAACTTGAAACCACCAAAGAAGTACGAGTAATGGTAAAGATTAGAGAAGAAGCTGCCAAAATTCGAGTAGCCAAAAGATATCATACAAAGGTTCAACCACGAGCTTTTAAACCTTGTAACCTCATATGGCAAGCCCGAGTGGAAGGCATAAAAGATCCCTGACGGGGAAAACTTGGCCCCAACTGGGAAGGTCCCTTCAAGGTCACAACCACCCTTGACAATGGAGCATACCGACTACAAGAGTTGGATGGCAAAGCAATCTCATGAATGTGGAATGCCACCTACTTGAAGTTCTACTTCAGCTGACCTACACTCCAAACCCAATATTGTACTATTTTCCATACTCAAGTCTTTTATCCCAAAAATAGAAAATCCAGGGTTTTAGCTTAAAGGGTTTTTAACGAGGCACATCTAGGGTAATAGAGGGAATTTGAACTTAATTAAATACATTGAATAAAATTCTACATCCCTTCCTTTTCACATTTCTCTTATCAAGATAAGAGCATCCAGAGTCGTATCTCTGATGCTATTAAAACCCAACGTCAGCACTTGGTGACCCCTTCTTCTAGCATTATGACTTTAGTGCATGCCACGATGAGTGACATGCTATTAAGCCTCCAGTGTGTGCTACCCATGGTGAGTGACACACATGCAAAAGCACAACATTATGTCTCTGGTATATGTCACCCACAGCGAGTGACATATATTTAAGAGCATACTATCAAGCCTCCTGCATATACCTCCCATGGCGAGTGGCATGTGCGCACGAGCACACTACCATGAATCTAGTATATGCCACCCACTGCGAGTGACATATATGTAAGATCATATCACTAAGCCTCCAGTACATGCCACCCACAACATGTGCACAAGAGCATCTTGATAAGCCTCCAGTGTATACCATCCACGACGAGTAGCATACATGTAAGAGCGTATCAATATCATGACTCTAGTAAGTTCCAGCCATAGTGAGTGACATGTATGCAGAAGCATATCACCATGTCACCTGTGTGTGCCACCTACAGCGAGTGGCATGTATGCAAGAACATGTTTCCCAAAACCAGGTTGGAAAATTCCCTAGTCAATCCTCCAAAGGGCTCGCAAAACCTAAGGTCCGCCCTTAGTGAGTCCCACCAATTCACACCACCATGCCTCCAGTACTTTCCACTTTGTAAAAGGCATGTATGCAAGAGCAAGCAAGTTCGTCACCAATACATGCCATCCTCGGCAAGTGCCATGTATGCCAAAACACAACACTTACACGCACACAAGACTCGTCAAACCCAAGCTTCGGGTTTGCTGATCTTTACAAGTTTACAGAATCCAAGGCCTATCCTTGGTTAGTCTCGACACAGCTCTGTAGGCTTGATGAAACCCAAGAGAAACATGTCCCTGTTCCAAGGCTCGACAAACCCTAGGTTCACCCTTGGTGAAGCCCTTTCCATGACTAAGTCCCATCCTTATGAGAACTCAAGGTATGCCAGGTTCGCCCTTGATAATCTTTCCTATTCCTAAATTTTATCTGTGTAGGAATACATGCTTATAAAAAACCCAAGGTCTGCGCTTGGTACTCTTACCTCCAAAACCCAAGGTTCGCCCTTGGTACATACTCCTACAAAACCCAAGGTACCCCTTTGGTACGCTCACATGCAGCAACTATGACGACCATTGACAAGGGTCCAAGTTCAACCAAGCGAACTGCCACCCCATCATTGGGCAAGACCTTTCATCAGGTTGAAGCCCATACTCATTCCTCACAATCATCAGAGGAGTACTTTTGCATGTCAAATCAAACCAGTGTTTCAAAGATTGCTCTTTTTATCAAGTCAAACAAACATCCGAGTTCATTTTGGCATTCGGGAAAATCATTTGTTGCGTTCACCCTCTAGGTACACATTTTTTTTCCAAAAACCTTTTGTGTTTTGACCCGTGAATTTTCCAAAGAAAACTGGTGATCATTTATTTTTTCAAAAGCATGTTGGTTTTTATTTTTTCTCTTAGTTTTCTTTTTTCAGTTTTTTATAGAAAAAGTTTGTAACCTAGGAAAAGTTGTTACAAGGGATTATACTTCAAAAAGAATAAAGGGCGCGAGAACGAAAAGAAACCATACACAAGACCCCTATTTTTTTTTTTGCTTAGTTTTCTTGCTTTAGACAAACCATCACAATGCAATAGTATGACAACACGCTAGAAGCGATAAAGTTTCATCACAATGAGATAACAAACAAAAACTAAAAGTGATAACATAAAGTCTAGTTCTATCACAATGAGATAACAAACAAAAACTGAAAGCGATAAAAACAAAATAAAGATGAGTTCACAGTTTTTAGGCGATCCTGGCCAAGTGACTCTGCCTCCTCAAAGGAAGTAGTCCATCACATCAGCCATATCATCATCCTTCTGAGCTCCATCCTCATCTTCGGGGGTCCCTGCGAGTCCTGCCCCTTCCTGAAAATCAGGCCTATCTCCAGGCCATGCAATTGTGGCCCCGAACTCCTCAGGGATAGTCCACGGGAACAGACTAGGGTCCTGGCTCTGTTGATGCAGGGTGTACCGGTAGAAGCTCTCATTCAGCTGCACCTGACCCCTATGATTAGCCGCCTGCTGGTCGGTCACATGCTATATATATGTGTGCATCTGGAGCTCCATCCTCCGCAGGTGAGCAGAGATGGAGTCCGGAGATGGTGGCTGGCGTAGAGGTGGCAGCGGCGCATTTGCAGCTAGCTGCTACTAGTCCTCCTCTTGCTACTATTGTGCCTGACTCTACTACCGTGCCTGCCTTGGCATGCAATATTTTTCTATGAAGGCCCTGTTAATGGGAGGTCGGATAAGCTTGGTGGGAGTAACCGACACCCTATAAAACGGGCAGAGGCTTGTGATCAAGGCCAGAAACCCCAGTGCTCTGTTGGACTTCTCTGGGTCCACTGGGTGTTTAGGAGGCGTGATCCCTACAAATTGATATATGACATCTGAGATCAACTGGGCCATATGAACACTCACTTGGGTCAAGATGGCATAGACCAGTTAGAACTTTGGTAGGGGGAGGTCAGAATTATGATAGATGGGGAGGATGTTGCTGACAAACAATGTAATCCAAATCTGTGTCAAGGTGGTCATGCTACTGCGCATGATCCACACTCGTCTCCTTATCACGCTTCGAGCAAAGTCTTGCCCTAGAACACATAGCTGCTGACTAATGGCCTCCTCATCCAACCCTGAGGCCTGACTCCTCCTTTGACTGAATTCACAACGTTGCCCCTCATCCAGGAAAAACGGATGCCCCAAGAACTGATTAATGGCATCTTCATCAAAGGGGATCCATTGTGATGCAATTCTACCCCGCAAGGGCATTGGGTAGAAGACTCCAAGTAGATTGGGCTAGAGATCCAAGGGAAGGCCCTAGGGTTCTCATGAGCCTTAGAGTAGATTTTGGGCCCATGGGCTAAGTATGAGCCCGCTTATCTTTGTAAATATTAGAATAGGTTTTTCCTTCGTCTGGGCCTTGTATTTTGGCCATTCTAGTAGTATACGGTTTTAGCCTTGTATTTTGGGGCATTTTGAGTAGTCTTTGTAGTAAGGACTTTTTTTTTTGTATTTTCATATTTTTTGTCATGGGGGTGAGCTTAGCTATTATAGGGGGTGTGTAGCTAAGCTCTAGATTCTCATCTCAAGGAGGTGAGCTTAGCTATTAGAGAGGTATGTGTAGCTAAGCTCTAGCTTCTTTAGGAATCTTCTTAAGGAAGCTTCTCAAGAAGGTGAGCTTAGTTATGAGAGGGGTGTGTGTAGCTAAGCTCTAGCTTCTCAAGGAAGTTTTCTCAAAGAAGCTTCTCAAGGAAGTTTTCTCAAGAAAGCTTCTTAAGGAAGCTACCTAGTCTATAAATAGAAGCATGTGTAACACTTGTTGTAACTTTGATGAATGAGAGTCTTGTGAGACACAACTCAAAGTTCAACTTCTCTTTCTTTTTCTTCCTTCAATTTCGTGCTCCCCCCTCTCTCTTTCTCTCCCTCTTTCTTTTCCTCCATTGAAGCATCCTCTCCAAGCTTCTTATCCAAGGCTCATCTTGGTGGTGAAGCTCCTTCTTCCATGGCTTATTCCCTAGTGGATGGCGCCGCCTCTTACCTCTTCTCCTTTGTCTTCCGCTGCATCTCCATGGTGGAAAATCACCATTAAAGGACCTCATTGAAGCTCAAAGATCCAGCCTCCATAGAAGCTCCACAAGCAAGTTTCCATCAAGTGGTAATCAGAGCACAAGAGCTTCAATAGGTGCTCCTTAAACCTCCATTAATTTTTTGCTTTACCTTTTCTTCCATTGTTGTTTCTTCATTTTCCTCCATGTATCTCCTCACATGTCTTGTGCTAAATTTTTTTAACATGATTCTTTAGAGTTAACACCGATTAAACTTGCTATAGAAGCTAGATTTGATTTTCTATGGTTCAAATTTCTTGTTCTTGTTCTTGAACCATGAATTGTGTTGAGTTTAGGTTCCTTTGAGTTTTGTCTTGTTATTTTTTGTGGATGAAACCTAAACCATAAAATTCTTACAAAAATATTAAAGTAGAAGAAAACCTCAAAAATCTAGAGTGACTTGTTCACCTATTGTAGTTTTGTCATAGAAGTCATGTCTAGTCATGAAACTTGTCACATAAGATTTCTTATGTTGTGCTGAATATTATTTATCTTGTTTCTTTGTCTAAATCATTTGTTCATGAGTGTATGAAATTATTTTATCCTATTAGTTGATTTGAGTCAAATCTTTCATGGTAATTAGTCCTTAACATGTTCATGCAAAATTCTTAGAGAGTCTTTGATTGTGAACCTTTTCTTGAACTTTTAGGTTTCCTTATGATTGTGTCTATTGTGAATTTGAGTTTTGGTGATTGAATTTCTGGCTGAAATGTTGATCCTAAGTGAATATTGAACTCCTAAAACTGTGGTAAACAATCCTAGTGAGTTCAACATACATAGGAAGGTTGAAAGTAAGCCCAAGGCAATCAATATACCATGCTTAAAAAAATATCGCTAGTGCTGGCAGCTTGGACATACAAACTTGTAAAAATTACTGAGAATTGGTTACTTCGAATTTTGAGCTGAAATTTTTACTGAATTTTATAGACATATGGAGAAAGTTATAAAAAAAGAACCAAGTGATTTGGAGAAAAGGAAAAAAGTATAAAAATCATACAAGTTGGCAGAAAAAATCATTATCCAGAAAAAAAAAAAGTGAAAGGGAAGTGTGCTTGTTGTTTTGGCTCAAAATTTATTCTATAATTGGTGCCTATGTTATACCAATCTTAGTTCCGAAATTTCAATTGAAAATTACTGTGAAAACAAGTGCCAAAGCTACAGGTTTGTTGAGTCTTTATTTTTATAGTTTTTTTTACTCTACTCTAGAGCCATTCTAAGTTTCTCTTTGAGTCCTAACTTGCTTCTATGTCCTTTTCATTGCTTTAGTTGTTGAGTAATCCTTGAAAAATTGTCTTGTTAAAACTCCATTGGTTTAGTTTTCATTTCATTTTTTTTGGTCTTTGGTTATTGCTTGTCTCTTTGTTTCCTTGTTTGTGGGTTGCCATATAGGGAGATGGAAGGAGGATTGGTGTCATCCCTTGAAGAATTTGAGTCAAGAAGAAGGGGGCCAACCACCTTAAGAGCTATTGGACTAAGAAGCACTCCAAATTGAGTGAATCACCAAAGAGAGAACAACCACCAAAATTGAGGACTGTTTTGTAATTTTATAATTTGCAATTTACTTACCTTCATTGCTTTCAAGTTTTGTAACAAAAAGGCCTTTCATTGGAAGTGTGTTGGGAGCCTCCAATAGGTTACCAAACTTCCATTCGTGTAATAATTTTTGGCAATTTTTCCTTAGGATAGTGAGTTTTTTGTTGGGAACCTTGAATGTGGTCATCCAAACACTCTTAGGATTCGCCTAGTTTACATTTCTTGCTTACTTTCATAGCTTATTTCCTTTACCTTCCATTGTCAAACCGCCTAGATAGCTTTCCTTTTACCAATTAGTTTTTTTACCTTATCTTTCACACCTCTTTTAGTGTTTATTTTGGCTATTTTCAACCATAGTTTCTTTTACCTTTTTGTTTTCAAACCTCCAACAAGAAAGGACCACAACTTAGAAACCAACATGAGTCATCATTCATCTAGTGTTAATGGCGAGGGTACTAGTCATAAAGACCCTTTATCTAGAATCTTAGATGAGTTGAGTTGCCTCAAGTTATGGAAAGAAAAACAAGAGAGAAAAGAAAAAGGAAAAAAAAGAGCGAAAGAAATAAGTCAAGATGAAAGAAAGAAAATAAGAGAGGAAGAAAGAAGAAAAATCATGAAAGAAATGAAAATAGAAAAACATGCCTCCTATAGTAGTCATAACTCTTGCAAAAGCCTAAGTGAAGAACTTCGTGACTATTACGAAGGAAGGCATAGGTCACATCTTAGACCTCACTCACATAGGAGAGAAAAGGAAAAAAAGACTCAAGAGGCTAACATTAACCTCCCATTCTTCTATAGGAAGGACAATGTAGAGGCTAACTTAGATTGGGAAATAAGGGTAGAGCAACAACTTAAAAAGAAGTCTACGTCAAAATCTTATGGCTCTCACTCTTATCCAAAGAAAGCCCAAGGTCAAGGCATCTTAGGGGTGACACCTTCTAAGCCCAAAGATGATAAGGGGAAGACAATAGAAACGCAAGCCCCTAAGGCTAGTATGCAAGAGAAAACTAGCTCTATAAAGTGATTTAAATGTCTTGGAAGAGGACACATTACTTCTCAATGCCCCACCACAAAAACAATGATTATGAGGGGCAAGACATTTATAGTAGCCAAGATGAGGCTACTACTCCACCTTCCTCTAGTGAAAGTGAAAAAGCAAAAGGGGAAGAATCTAGTGAAGAAATCTACCCCCAAGAAGAAGGACAACCATTAGTGGTTAAAGAGAAGTGTAAGGAGGTAAGTGTCTCCTCCAAGAGTTTAGCTAAGAAGGAAACTCATTTTACAATAAAGACAAACATTAAAGAAACTTTCCCTCTTAGACAACCTCCACATTTTCTCTTTTGTAAAAAGGCACTTGCCAGCATTGCCACACCTCTCGAGCTTGAGTTTATTCCTCAAGTAAAGAAGTTGTTGGATGAGGGTTTGGTTCGCAAGAGCTTAAATCCTTGTGCTTTGTTGGTGCCCAAAATAGGTATTATTAGGCACAAGTCCCTAAAATAAGTGGTATGATGAATGTTTTGAGTGGTGCAACCCTCTTTTGTAAAATCACTCGTACACCTAACATCTTCATGGTGTGTCTACATAGGGACCCATTAGGTAGGTTTGTTCTTATTTTTAGTTTCAATACAAACTTACATACTCATATGGGACACCTTAGGTTTGTCATACTTTTTGGTAGGAATAATCAATATGAAAATACAGAAAAAGGTATGTTTCATTGCGCTACTTTTCTTAATTTTTCAAATAGTGATCAAGGGGTTCCCATGAACCCTAAGAGAATAAAGGTCATTCCTGAGTGGCCCACTCCACCAAGTATAAGAAAAATTTGGGGATTCCATGACATAACAAACTTTTACAAAAGGTTTGTCCCATATTTTTCTATACTTGTAGCACCACTCATTGAGTTGGTGAGAAACCATGTTCCTTCATGGGAAGATGCACAGAAATGAGTTTTCAGACCTTACCTTACTTCAACATACCAAACACCACTAATACATATTTTTTTGTTCTTTTTATAGGTGTTGAGGGAAGGAGCCCAGAGTATGAAGAACCTCGAGATGTGAGGTCAAATCCTTTCTATTGTGGAGGGAATGATGCAATCCTACCCCACAAGGGCATTGGGTAGAAGACTCTAAGTAGATTGGGCTAGAGATCCAAGGGAAGGCCCTAGGGTTCTCATGACCCTTAGGGTAGATTTCGATCCCATGGGCTAAGTATGAGCCCGCTTATCTTTGTAAATATTAGAATAGGTTTTTCCTTCGTCTGGGCCTTGTATTTTGGCCATTCTAGTAGTATAAGGTTTTAGCCTTGTATTTTCGGGGCATTTTGAGTAGTCTTTGTAGTAAGGACTTTTTTTTTGTATTTTCATGTTTTTTGTCATAGGGGTTAGCTTAGCTATTATAGGGGGTGTGTAGCTAAGCTCTAGATTCTCATCTTAAGGAGGTGAGCTTAGCTATTAGAGAGGTATGTGTAGCTAAGCTCTAGCTTCTTTAGGGATCTTCTTAAGGATGCTTCTCAAGGAGGTGAGCTTAGTTATGAGAGGGGTGTGTGTAGCTAAGCTCTAGCTTTTCAAGGAAGTTTTCTCAAAGAAGCTTCTCAAGGAAGTTTTCTCAAGAAAGCTTCTCAAGGAAGCTACCTAGTCTATAAATAGAAGCATGTGTAACACTTGTTGTAACTTTGATTAATGAGAGTCTTGTGAGACGCAACTCAAAGTTCAACTTCTTTCCCTTTTTCTTCCTTCAATTTCATGCTCCCCCCCCCCCCCTCTCTTTCTCTCCCTCTTTCTTTTCCTCCATTGAAGCATCCTCTCCATGCTTCTTATCCAAGGCTCATCTTGGTGGTGAAACTCCTTCTTCAATGGCTTATTCCCTAGTGGATGGCGCCGCCTCTTACCTCTTCTCCTTTGTCTTCCACTGCATCTCCATGGTGGAAAATCACCATTAAAGGACCTCATTGAAGCTCATAGATCCAGCCTCCATAAAAGCTCCACAGGCAAGCTTCCATCACATTGGCCCCGCACCCAGGAGTGCTTGTCCCTAAATCCCTCCTCTATGGACTATGCATTGGCGTAGAACTCCATGATTATTTATGGATCATACTTAGCCATGGGTGTTGCAAGTTGAGTCCACTGCCTCCTGGCAATGTCCTCCTAGAATTCAGCATATTCTCCTTGCCTTAATTGGACCCGCCTCTCCTTGAGAAAAGACCAACCCTTGACTGTCTCAAAATGGCGCTAGTGTTCATCGCTTTAGAACTGTCATTCCCTAATTTCGGCCAGGGACGATCATTTGCAAATGTTTGGATTTTTGCCAGCCAAATTGAGCTGCTTAACACCAATTGTCATGCAATCCATAAGGTTTTTTGATATTTTGGAAAAGAATGCGGAAAATACCCAAAAGGAGGGCAAAATGGTCATTTGGTGACTTTTTCAGGCCTTTGGCTTGCCCAGGCTAGCCTCTGGCTCGCCTGGGCCACCATAAACCTTAGGGTCGAAGTAACCAGCTCGCCTGGGCGAGCAAGGTTGCTTTTGGAGGAAGCAAGCAGCTCGCCTGGGCGAGCTGTTGTGCAACCTCCACCCCTCATTTCCTATAAATAGGCATGAGGGGGTTGAGGAGAAGGGTCCAACATCTTAAATCAAGAGATTTTCAATGAAATTAGTGAGAAGGAGAAATAAGAAGAAAAAATGAGGTCGAGGTGCTACTGAAACGTTTCTGTGATCGATTTTGTGATTGTTCTTCATCGTTCTTCACTGTTCTTCGTCTGTTCTTCGTCTGTTCTTCATCGTTCTTTGTTCATCGACCAGTTAGTTTTTATTTTTGAAGTTGTGAATTCATTCTATGCACCCTTAGGGGTCCACTCTTGCTTTTCGCATCTTCATCTTCATTCTTCTACCATCAGTAATTTTATTTCTTTGTGTAAAGCGAGTTTCGGACGATTAATTATGCCGTAATCTCCTTTTTATCATTGAAAAATGAGTTTCTGCTGATTAATTGTGCCGTAATATCACCTAATCATTGTAAAATAAATATTCAACCGATCATTTGTGGCACAACCTTGGTTAATCATTGTAAAGTAAAGTTTCAACCTGTCATTTACTTTGCAAGTCCTCTTTTGATGAGTTTGAAAGTAACCAAGTTAAACCAAAGCTAAAATCAACACATAATCAAGCTTTTATCCACAAAATCGCTTGAATCCGTTCAAGGTCCAATGTCTTAACGGTCTCTTTTACTTTTATCAGTTAAAATGAACCTTTCAAAAGTCTAAAATCAACCCTTATGCATAACTTTCTTGCTTTCAAAGAACTACATAGGTCTGAGTTCCTCATCGCAATTGAGGATACGTAGGAGCAAGAGCAACGCTCTTGTCGACCCCAGAAGTAAAAAACATAAAAAAGAAAAACAAACAAATATTGAAGTCAAGATTTTGCACATTTGATTAAAGGTTGTTGTCCCTTGAGGCGGATGCGTGGGGTGCTAATACCTTCCCCACACGTAAACAACTCCCGAACCTTTTATGCTTTAAATTCGTAGACCTCTTTTTGGTTTTTCTAACGTTTTCGTCAAATAAACATTGGTGGCGACTCTGAGCGCTTTCCTTCCTTGGAAGACGCACGCATGAGTCTTACGTCGCCCTCCCTCCGAAGGGTAGGTTGCGACAGTTGGCGACTCCATTAGGGACTTTGTTTTTTAGAGAGTTAAGCCTTTTAATATGTGTGCATATGTATCATGACTTTCTCTTTGTTTTTTTTTCCTTTCTTCCTTTTATGTTCTTGTATTCATATAACTCGTTTAATGCTGTTGTAGTTTGTGTCATTGTTTATTTAACATATGCATTGATAAATATTTGTTTATTTGATGCACACATGGCACCTACACTTTTTTGCACACAGTGAGTTATTAAGGGCCCTATACCCGGTTGTCATACCCTAATTTCGTCCGGGGACCATCAGTTGTTGGGATGCAACCCTCGTTCGACCACTTCGAGGTACTTGGCACCCATCGTCAGGAAATTCGTGAAGTTCCGTGACATGCTGAAAGTCAAAAGAAAGCATTGTTGCACAACCCGTGAATTTCCGTGACATGCCGGAAGTCAAAAGGAAGTGTAAATGCACAATCCGTAAAGTTCCGTAACATCCCGGAAGCCAAAAAGGGGATGATTCCGTGATCCGTAAGGTTCCGTAACATTACGAAAAGAAAACAAGTATCGTTACGAAATTCGTAAAGTTTCATAACGTTACGAAATAAGAATTACCAAAAAAGAGCAAGGGGGTGTATTTAGTAAACAGGGGGGTGCAAATAGAAACCAGGCCCACTTGGGCCTTCCAGGATCGCCTTCTGGAGGAAGCAACCTAGCTCGTCTAGGCGAGCTGGGTGGCAAGCACCTCCTTCCTTTTCCTATAAATAGGGGAAGGAGGGAAGAACAAAAATGTTCAACCCTCCTGGTATCTGAGAATCACTTAAAGTTAGCGAGAAAAATTGTTTTCGTGAAGAAAATCCAAGCCGAGGCGCTTCCGTAACGTTTTCGTAACATTTCCGTGGGTGATTTCGCGAAGATTTTCAACTGTTCTTCATCGTTCGTCGTTCGTTCTTGATTCTTCGGTCTTCAACCGGTAAGTTCCCAAAATCGAACTCTTCAATTCTTTCTATGTACCCTTAGTGGTCCCTATTTGTTTCGCATGCTTTTATTTTTATTTCATTTACTTTCCGTACCCCTTTTTGACGTGTTTTAGTCATTTATTTTAGTCATTTTCTCTCCTAATAAAAAATAAAATAAATTTCCACCGATCATTCGTATTGTAATATCCTTTAATTTCTGTTAAAATGAATTCCGACCGTTCGGTCATGCTGTAACCATGTTGGAAACCCCAAAAAAAGGCAAAATAATAATATAATAATCAAAAATATCTTTTAGTAAAATAAATCAAAAAAATCAATCGGACGTTTTCTTTGGGATTTCCCTTTCTTAATCGAATTGACTAATAACCAAAGTGAAACTAAGGCTAAAATCAATTCATAAAACAAATTTTTTGTCATCGCCAAAAAAAGCCATTTTTAAAGGTCCAACGCCTTGAAATGGTGTTTTCCGCTATTATTGGTTAAATGTAAATTTCTAAAGGCCTAAAATCAACATGTTACCTTATTACCTCTTTCAAAAATAAAGAAATCATTAATGGTCCAATGCCTTAATGTTTTCTCTCTTTTCAAAAGAATCGAAAGATTGTCTAATGGTCCAACGACTTAAATGACCTTTCATTCAATAAAAACAACTTAACCAAACGCTTTGTTCACAAAGAACTATGTAGGTCTGATTTCCTTATCACAATTGAGGAATACGTAGGAGCAAGGGAAACACCCTCGTCGACCACAAAAAGATAAAAAATATAAAAAGTACAGAAAGACATACAGACGTAAAAGGGATCATAAAACAAATTGATGTCACATTTGCACATTTGATTAAAGGTTGTTGTCCCTTGTGACGGACGTGTGGGTTGCTAATACCTTTCCCGTGCATAAACACAACTCCCGAACCTTTCATTTAAAGTTCGTAGACCACGTCTTTTTTGGTTTTTCCGACGTTTTTCCTCAAATAAACATTGGTGGCGACTCCGCACGTGTTCCTTTCTTGGAAGACGCTTCCCGCGAGTCTCGCGTCGCCCTCCCGCCGAAGGGTAGGTTGCGATAGTTGGCAACTCCACTGGGGACCGTTTTTAGAGAGTTATGCCATTTAATCTTGTGCAATGTTTTATCATGACTTTCTCCTTTGTTGGTTTCCCTTTATTTTTCTTATGTTCTTATGTATATAAATCTTTGATGCTTTTAGTGTGTTTTAAAATGTATGCATGAGGTAAATATTTATTCATTTGATGCACACAAACACCAACACTATTTTCACATACGGTGAGTTGAAAAAGGGCCCTATACCCGGGTTCATGGGAACATAAGGAGTGGAGGTGAATCTGTGATCATGCTAGGTATCCGACTTGCTTGATTACAGTGAACCCTCATCTAGAGTTTTTCTCTTTGATAACATATTGTTGCTAGTAGTCCCTACTTCTGCAATATGTTCTTCGAAGGGAATGATACCTCTAGAGACCATCAAGAGAGATATGACTACCTTGGGAAATATCACTAAAAACCCTTTTAGCTCCCTCCCTTGTAGGTCCCTAAAATAGGGGCACGGAGCAAACACGCTGCGTGCCATTTTCCACACAACCATGCATAAAGTTTCATGTACCCTTTTGCTTATATTTGTTTGTGAACATCCACATGTTGTGCCTTTCGCATATGCATCATGCACGGGTTCTGTCTTGATCCCCTCTCTTTGGAAAACTAACGGAGGGTCCACGTCACCTTCTTAAATACATACGTCGGGCACTGTGCTACCTCAAGACGTTGTATCTAAGAAGGAGACAATTTCCTGGGCTCTCGTATTCATATATTGCATATGTATCATATGCATTTCTTCATGCATTCATCCATTCCACCCATGATAGATGTTGGAGTTTTGATTCACACCGATTTTGTTTCACTTTAGTAAAACATGGGATCAAGTCAAATGCCTTCACTTAAAAAGAGGTTCTATCAAGTCAAGGTCAAGAGCCTAGGGACCACCAGTCTAAAAGAGTTAGGGCAGTTGATGGGTCAGCTCCAACGGTAAGCTTTTCACAAAGCTTACGGTAAACTCTGGGACCTAGCCATGGTAGAAGTCTCCACAGAGGTCATTGCCTCCCTCGCCCAGTATTATGATCAGCCGTTGATGTGCTTCACCTTTGGGGACTTCCAGCTATCACCTATGGTAGAAGAATTTGAAGAGACCCTAGGATGCCTTCTAGGGGGAAGGAAGCCATACCTCTTCGCAGGGTTCTATCGCTCATTAGCTAGAATTTCTAAGATAGTCCAAATCTCGGCGTAGGAATTAGACCACAGAAAGCAAGTCGAAAATGGGGTGGTTGGAATACCGAGAAAATATTTGGAGGCAAAAGCAAGAATCTTGGTAGGTAAAGGCGAGTGGGCCCCACTCATAGATATTCTCGCACTGTTGATCTTCGGAGGAGTCCTCTTTCCGAATGTGGATGGGTTGGTGAACCTAGCAGCGATCGACACTTTTCTCGCCTATCATAACCACAAGGAAAGCCCGATTGTCACTATGCTAGCCGACCTATATGACACCTTCGACCGAAGATGTGAGAATAGCAATACGAGGATTGTTTGCTGTACTCCAGCTCTTTATGTATGGTTGGTTTCGCACCTTTTTCGCCAAGAGGTAAGGCATGCTTGCCCACTAGAAAGTCACCACTCATGCACAGAGAAAGGAGGGGCAAATTGGGACCAACTCTTAGCAAGCAAAGAAGGAGCATTTATCAACTGGTTCCCTCGGTGGAAAGAAGGAAGAACTGGAGTTCATATTTCATGCGGAGGATTTCCAAATGTTCCCTTGATGGGGACAGGGGGTTGCATCAATTACAATCCCATTCTTGCTATAAGACAACTTGGCTACCCTATGAGAGGGGCGCCACTAGAGGATGAGCTCGCGCCTGTCATTTCACGTGGTTTCAATAAGACCAACATGGAGACACTTCAGAAGGTCCGCAAGGCATGAGAGGTGTTGCAAAGGAAGGACAAGGAACTCAGGGGCAGTAACAATGGGCCCATCGGTGGCTACCGTAAGTGGTTAAAAGTCCACATGCAAGGTTTGGTTTGGCTTCCGAGTTTGAGAACCGATAAAAGAGAGGAAGTTGAGGCACCTGAGGAAGACGGAGAGGTGCAGGGCCTTAGGGCGGAATTCGAGCAAACCCAAACAGTCAAAGAAAGGTTCAAATCAGCAGCTCTACAAATCCGAAAAGAGAATGCCGAACTGAGAGATATAAATATAGCAACCACCAAAGCCTTGGAACAAGAGACCAAGAGGGCTCGTAGGGAAGAGCACGGCCGGAACAAGTTCCGAGGGGCTCTGTGGGGCAGCAACAACGAGCTTAAGCTCCGGAGAGAGGAAAGGGACCAATCACGAGTAGACAGTTTGATCTTGAAAGATGAGTTGAAGGTTTGCTCGAGGTCCAAAAGAAACCTGTCTCAACGGTTATGCGAGACAGAGACCAACATGTTAGACATCATCAACAAGTACCAAGAAAAACTAAATCTAGCCACGGCCCACGAGCATAGAGTGGCAGACGAGTATGCCCAAGTGTAAGCGGAAAAGGAGGCTAGAGGAAGGGTGATCGACTCGTTACATCAAGAGGCAACAATGTGGATGGACCGATTTGCTCTTACCTTGAACGGGAGTCAAGAACTTCCCCGATTGCTAGCCAAGGCCAAAGCAATGGCGGACACTACTCCGCCCCCGAGAAGATCCACGAACTTCTCAGCTATTGTCGGCATATGATAGACTTAATGGCCCATATAATTAGAAACCGCTAGAAAGTTTGTATTATCACTCAGATCTTGACTAGTTAAACTTTTTGAATAAAATGAGTTTATCCCGCGTTTTTACTCCAAAGATCTGTGCGAATCAAATCACTCCCACATTTTATCTCTAGCATGCATTCATATCATGCATCGCATAAGCATCTCTTCACGGCATCATAATGAACATATAGTTCCTGCATTTGTCCGTTATCATATTCCAACATCACATTTTGCATGAGTCATTGCATCATCATGCATATGTTCTACAAACTACATACCTTCTGTTTTCATGTTTGCTCATGCGTGATCCTTGCATTTTCCTCTACAAAACAAAAACAAAAAGGGAAGCATGAAAATTCATGATACATTCTTGGTTGCATATATTCGGTACCATGAGCCAACCATGTTGGGATCATAAACCCGTTTCACTTAAAAACAAAATGAGTGAACATGGTACCTAATGCATGGTTAACTAGGAAATGATGTTTCTTCGGGCATCTCAATTTCATAAATACATTTTCCATGCATAGCTTAAAGTATGCCCGAGTCATTCATCCCTATGAAAGGTTGTTGAAGTATTGGCGATCAGAATTGCCATTCCTTGGATTATAGGGTTGAACTAAGCTTATGCTTTTTTGAAAAAAGTTCATCAAGTCAAGTTGAAGTATGGACGTAACAATCTTGCAAAAATTGGGGCAAAAGATGAATTGAGTTACATCACTGCTTCGTCTACTGCCAAACACATTTTGGATTGTTGATGTCCTTGTTACTTCCAGTTTCACCTTGACCAAGATGTCATGAACCATGTTGAAAAATCTAAATTGATTCAACCCCATGTCCTGCATAAAAATTCGCAATACTTCAATTGTGTATCATTCACATACATCCATGCTTTTCATTGGTTGCATTGCTCATTGCATTCTTTCCTTGAAAAAAATAAAAAAATAAAATAATAAAATAAAATAAAACTGAACTTAATCATTGTTATCAAAAAGAAAAGAACACGCTTTACGGTGTCCTTACCGAACCTGTGCTAGAGCTAGAGTAATGGGTGAAGTAGAGGAGGCGCAAGAGCAGATGAAGGCTTACATGGAGGCCATGAAAGAGCAAATGGCCACAATGATGGAGGCCATGATGAGCATGAAGTAGATAATGGAAGCCAATGCGGTTGCAGTTGCTGCTACCAGGGCTGTTGCTAAGGTGAACCCGATGCCTCCATCTGATCTCAACCAAATGAATCATCCAACCTCGGATATGGTGGGCAAAGATTTGGGAAGTACGAGCGGCCCCCATTATGTGCAAATTCAAAACAAGCACGCCTTCACGCCATATGGCTTGCCTTCCAACTATACACCACCCAATGTGTCGTACACTCCCAATGAGAATGTCAATAACTCTACTCCGATACTCATTAAGAGCCAATAACCTCAATCTGATCAGGCACATGTCTCTTAAACCATGGGGGAGACACATGAAATTCCCCACCACAATCTAGCCAACTTCGAGCCTTGCCTCGGATATGCCACTGAAGGGCAAGCAGTTGGTGGTATACCCCTGCAAAACACTTTGGAGGGCCCTCAGTATCACCCACAACCACACCTCTTGCATTCCACAGCAGGTAAAATCCTTCCTATTTTGGAAGGAAAGGGAAAAGTTGGATCATCTGGAGGAAAGGCTCAGGGCCATTGAAGGAGGCAAAGATTATGCCTTTGCTAATCTAGAAGAGCTATTCCTAGTACCCAAACATGGTCATTCCCAAGTTCAAGGTGCCGGACTTTGATAAGTACAAGGGGACTACTTGCCCTAAGAACCATCTAAAGATGTGTTGTCGAAAGATGGGGGCATACGCAAAAGATGAGGAACTGTTGATACATTTCTTGCAAGAAAGTCTTACTGGAGTAGTTGCTACTTGGTACACTAACTTGGAGCCTTCCCGAGTCCATTCTTGGAAGGACCTAATGGTTGCCTTCGTTAGGCAGTATCAGTACAATTTTGACATGGTTTCGGATAGGATGCAACTACAGAACATGTGAAAAAAAGGGCACAAATCTTTCAAAGAATACGCCCAAAGGTGAAGAGACCTGGCAGCTCAAGTGGCACCTCCAATGATGGAGAAAGAGACAATCACAATAATAGTAGACACATTACCAGTGTTTTACTATTAAAAATGGTGGGGTACGCGCCTTCAAGCTTTGCGGATTTGGTCTTCGCCGATGAAAGGATTGAAGTGGGTCTAAAAAGAGGCAAATTTAGTCATCCTGCTTGGACGACTGAGAAAACTAGGGCAAATGAAGAGGGTGAGGATGAGGGAGAAACCCATGCTGTGACTGCCATTCCTATACGACCAAGTTTCCCACCAACCCAACAATGTCATTACTCAGCCAATAACAACCCTTCTCCTTACCTAGCACCCAGTTATCCACAAAGGTCATACCTAAATCAACCACAAAACCCACCTTCCACACAACCAATGTTAAACACCACCTTTAGCACGAACCAAAGCACCAACCAAGAAATGAATTTTGCAGCAAAAAAACCTGTAGGATTCACCCCAAATTCCGGTGTCATATGCTAACTTGATCTCATATCTACTTGATAATGCAATGGTAGCCATAACCCCTGCTAGGTTTCCTCAACCTCCATTTTTCTGAGGATACAACTCGGACGCAACATGTGCTTATCATGGAGGAGCCCCGGGGCATTCCACTGAGCATTGTAAGGCCCTGAAGCGTAAGGTGCAAAGTCTAATTGATGCGGGTTGGCTGAAATTGAGGAGAGTCGCTTGTGAATCCTAACATTGACAAACAACACCACACATGGGGCAATTTTGAAAGCTGTTGTTAGATGTCTCTAATGACTCATTAGGATTTTCATGTTTATGCCATTATTATAAACCACAGTTACAATGCTAAATAAAATGGATAAATTTGACATCTTTGTCCCTCATCCTCTCACAAACACGTCTTTTCTTATTCAACTTCCATCGGAATGTGAGTGCAAGCCATTGGTCTATTTGCTCAAGCGATCTGCGCTCCTGAGTGTTGACTTCCAAGACCGTTCAATCAGAGATTACTCGTCTTGCACATTGGTGGGGGTGCCGTAAAACAACGAGTAAAGTTCAAAACAAATAAATTTCAAAATAAAAGAAAAAAAGCATTTGATTGACTGTGTTGTCAAGTAAAAATATAGACGTTCATGTGACCTCATTTTATCATTCTGGAAAGTTTGTCTTTTTAAAGAGAAGTGAGTTATCAAGAATAGGAGTCATTTGAGTTAACCCATCAACTGAAAAAAAAAATCCTTCAACTATTTCTCTTCCTTGAAAAATTCTTTTTGCGAGAATCAACCGCCTCTTTCATTCTTCTTTGCTACCGGTTGTGAAAACAAAAGACAACGATTGCCTTACACTGGGGCAATGAGGGGCACTGTGCATGAGCCTCAAGTGAACCTAGGGGCAGATTAGAAGTTCTCACCCAATAGGTTCCCTGCTACAAGGTCATGACAAAAGACAACAATTGGTACCTCAAAGCCTTACACTGGGGCAATGAGGGGCACCGTGCATGAACCTCAAGTGAACCTAGGGGCAAATTAGAAGTTCTCACCCAATGGGTTCCCAGCTACAAGGTCATGACGAAAGATAACAATTGGTACCTCAAAGCCTTACACTGGGGCAATGAGGAGCATCGTGCATGAGCCTCAAGTGAACATAGGGGCAGATCAAAAGTTCTCACCCATCGATGTTTTTAAACAAAAAAAGGGGGGGACAAACCCTGGAATTTCAATGGATTGATTAAACGTCAAACGGCTCCATTGCTGTCACTCCAAAATGGTCAAGTGATTAAATTAAACAGAACATACACTTTGAGGGAGTTCCTGGAGAGATTTGCAAAAGATAGGATAAGGTTGCATGAATTATCACCTCTTTCCAAAGGACACTCAATATGTGTTTTTCAAAAAAAAAATTAAATCAAAATAAAAATCACAAAATAGGGAAAGA
Source organism: Glycine max (assembly GCF_000004515.6). Lineage (NCBI taxonomy): Eukaryota > Viridiplantae > Streptophyta > Magnoliopsida > Fabales > Fabaceae > Glycine > Glycine max. The sequence goes on along the minus strand of NC_016090.4, from coordinate 19,210,439 downwards.
ATGTCATGAACATTGTACACCTTTATATTACGTTGCATTGTTTCATATGAAGTCCGCATTTACCAAATTTCACGACAAAAGGTTGCATGCATCTGCATCCCTAAAAATAATGTTAACTGCATAGATTTCCTACATCTAATATCTAAATCTTTTGAATTTGGGATGACCGGCCCTCTCAAATGAGTCAATCTCATGCTTTCTCATAAGGGTGGACCCTTGGGTACTAGTACCCTCTCCTTCAGAGGACTACATGTCCTCGCCTTCAAAGGGCTACACGCCCTCACCTTCAGAGGACTGCATGTCCTCACCTTTAGATGACTAGACGTCCTCACCTTCAGAGGACTACATGTCCTCGCCATTAGAGGACTAGACATCCTCGCCTTCAGAGGACTACACGTCCTCACCTTCAGAGGACTACACGTCCTCGCCATCAGAGGGCTGCACGCCCTCACCTTCAGAGGACTACGCGTCCTCACCATCAGAGGGCTGCACGCCCTCACCTTCAGAGGACCAAACATCCTCATCTTCAGAGGACTACACGTCCTCATCTTAAGAGGACTACACGTTTTCACCTTCATAGGGCTACACGCCCTCACCTTTAGAGGACTGCACGTCCTCGCCTTTAGAGGACTGCACGTCCTCACCTTCAGAGGACTACACGTCCTCGCCTTCAGGGGGCTGCACACCCTCGCCTTCAGAGGACTACACGTCCTCACCATCAGAGGGCTGCACGTCCTCACCTTTAGAGGGATGCACGCCCTTGCCATCAGAGGACTACATGTCCTCACCATCAGAGGGCTGCACGTCCTCACCTTCAGAGGACTACACATCCTCACCTTCAGAGGACTAGATGTCCTCGCCTTCAGAGGGATGCAAGCCCTTGCCATCAGAGGACTATACGTCCTCACCTTCAGAGGACAACACGTCCTCACCTTCAGGGGAGTATACGTTCTCACCTTCAGTGGACTGCACGCCCTCACCTTCAAAGGGCGACACGTCCTCAACTTTAGAGTGCTGCACGTCCTCTCCTTTAGAGGGCTACGCGTCCTCACTTTCAGAGGGCTCCACATCTGCACCTTAAGATAATTTAAGGTCCTCTGCCCTTAAATGCTTAACCGAGACTTGCACTCCCGGTTAAGGGGCAAGTAGTTTCCTTTTATCAGTTCCTGGGCCACCCCCTGATGTTGGAGGGCGCCAACTGTGCGAATACAACCAGAGAGGGAGGTTATCACGTAGCTACTATGCATACCGGGGCAAGATTTCACCCGTGCCACTGCAAAGAGACAAGTGCGGATCGTGCGCACCAACATGACCACTCTTACAAAGATATGTATGACATTGCTACTTAGCAACATTCTGCCCAGCGACTGTAATGTCGATCTCCCCCTACAGAAGTATCAGTTGGTTTGTGTTGTCCCGACATAGGTAGGTATGCATTATTTCCAACTGATTTCTAATGCCATCTACTATTTGTAGGGGTCGTTCCCACAAGACTCCCAGTGGACCCGAAGAAGTCCAACAGGGACCTGGGGTCTCCAGCTTTGGTTACAGACCTCTATCGATCCTACAGGGTGACCATACTCCCCGGCAAGGTCATGCCATCGCGATATAGGTAAGTATGCATATGGTTCAAACTAATTTCTGATGTCATCTATTGTTTGCAGGGATCGCGCCCGCAGGACACCAAGTGGACCCAAAGAAGTCCAACAGGGTCCTGGGGCTTCCAGCTCTAATTACGGGCCTCTGTCAGTTCTATGGAGTGCCCATCACCCCCAGTAAGGTCATCAGGCCTCCTACTAACCGAGCTTTCATCAAGAAGTATTGCGTCCTCAAGAAGGCAGAGGGCGAGACACCACAACAGCCTGGGGATGGAAATAGGCAACAAATGCACCGCCGCCACCTCTTGAGCCCCTCATCTCATCCACAAAAAGGTTAGAGCGTTGCCTACGACACATGGCTGACCAATAGGCGACCAATTCCAAAGCCAAAGGTAAGCAAAGTACTAGGTTCGTGGCTGACAAGTCATCACGCGTCCAGCCAAGACGTTAAAGAAGCGCTACTAGGAGACAACCTAGTAACTTTTAAATCTCTGCTTGTTATTTGATCACTTTTGTTTCTCAAGTCATAGTAGGACACACCAAGTTGCTCATGATCCTAGGAATTTAAATAAAACAAGCACAAGCTCGGAAGGTAGTCATACCTCACAATATATATATATGTATGTTTAGGTAGCAAGATACCTTATATATGCATGTATGTATCAAAAAGATACCTCAGCAATATATATATATATATGTTTAGGTAGCAAAATACCTCATGAAAAAAAAGGAGAAAAAACAAAAACAAACAAGAAAAAGAAATAAAAAAATGATAAAAAGGAAAAAAAGGAGAAAAGAGAAAAATAAGTTGTCTAGCTGAAAAACCAACATGCTTTTGAAAAGAGATGACTTCCAGCTTTTCTTTGAAAAAAAAATTCACTGATCATAACCAGTTTTTGAAAAAAAAATGTGTATACACCTGAAGGGTGAATGCTGTGAAAATTTTCTTAAATGCCCAAAATAGACTCGGATGAATGCACAAATTGATAAAAGAACATATTTTGGAAACACTAGGTTGACTAAAATAGAGAAAATGAATTATGAGCCCTAGCATCACATGACCAAAAGTTTTTCGACACTTGAGTGTCCACCTAGGTGCATGCATGATTAGTTTTGCATAAAATTTCCAAGTCATCATTGTTGCATTTACATGGAAATAATGTGGGACATCCCCTTTTATCCTTGAACCAAACCAAACCCTAACATATATCATGACCAGCCATTCTACAAGCCTTGAGCCAAAATCCCAACTTACCATAAACCTTGACCCAAGGTGAGAATGTCAATCCTTGCCCTCGGAAGAAAACAAAAAAAGGAAAGTTTCCAATCAAAAGAGTGGAAGAAAGCAAAAAGAGAAAATTCCCAATCAAAGATTGAGAGAAAGCAAAAAGAAAAGAAGGAAAATTCCTGATCAAGGATCGGAAGAAAAACAGAAGAAATATGCAGAAAGGTCTTTGGACCAGATAACATCTAAAACAATACGGAGTTGTCACCAAGTAAACAAAAAAGGAAAAGAAACCACGATCTAAAGTGATCCTCTCCCTTTGATTGCCAACCAAAATCCTGTGTGTCGGTGACTTGTTCGCCTCTCACTAAACAAAAACAGAAAAGGAAAAGGCCAAAAACACTCAAAGCCAAAGTTCCCACCAAAAAACACCATTCCCAAGAAAAAGTCCTATTGATCCATGATCACGCATGTAATCTTTGATTTGATAGGAAATGACTTGCAAAGCCAAGTCATGACATATCTATGGTTTGGAATTAGGATGAAACACTTACCTGTGTGAGATTGATACACTTTGAGTGATTTTCTTCTATTTTTGTTGAACCCAGTGTTTCCTCTAAATGGTCATTTAGAAAAAAAATGCTAACATTCAAAATCTCATTTATGGTTATGAGAAAATTTCATCAGCATACTCCCCTTCCCCAGTAGACACATTGTTTATCATCCGAAAAGCATATGTTGCTCTGATTAGTTGGAAGTTTTGTCTCTTTGCTAAAGCATGTTCGCATTTTAGCGAAGAAAACACCGAGACTATTTTTAGTCTCACAAGTTAACCATAACTACATAGGTCTGAGTTCCTCATTGAGGATACGTAGGAGCAAGAGCCTCGCTTTTGTCGGTCGCCCCACAATCTCTGTCATACTGACCCTAGAGTCATGTAACAGGTGGAAATACCCAAGCGGTTATCCGCATAAACTTCTTTTGCTATCTCTAAGACTCAAAGCATGATAGCACGCAGAGACTAACGTCGTCTTCTATGCCTTTTGTCATCCAGAGGCGGCGGGCCCGATGACATGCGGGAACCATTTGGTCTCGCACTTTTAAACTTTCTTTTGCTATCTCTAAGACTCAAAGCATGATAGCACGCAGAGACTAACATCGTCTTCTGCGCCTTTTGTCATCCAGAGGCGGCGGGCCCGATGACATGTGGGAACCATTTGGTCCCGCACCTTTAAACTTTCTTTTACTATCTCTAAGACTCAAAGCATGATAGCATGCAGAGACTAACGTCGTCTTCTGCGCCTTCTGTCATCCAGAGGTGGCGGGCCCGATGACATGCGGGAACCATTTGGTCCCGCACTTTTTTTGCTATCTCTAAGACTCAAAGCATGATTAGCATGCAGAGACTAACATTGTCTTCTGCGCCTTTTGTCATCCAGAGGCGGCGGGCCCGATGACATGCGGGAACCATTTGGTCCCGCACCTTTAAACTTTCTTTTGCTATCTCTAAGACTCAAAGCATGATAGCACGCAGAGACTAACGTCGTCTTCTGCGCCTTTTGCCATCCAGAGGCGGCGGGCCCGATGACATGCGGGAACCATTTGGTCCCGCACTTTTTTTGCTATCTCTAAGACTCAAAGCATGATAGCACGCAGAGACAAAAGGCGTCCTTTGTCATTCAGGAGCAGCAAGTTGAGTGATAAACGCGTAGAGACAAATTCTGCGCCCTTTGTCATTCAGGAGCAGCGAGTTGAGTGGTAAACGCGCAGAGACAAATTCTGCACCCTTTGTCATTCAGATTTCATAAGTCGAGTGATAAACGCGCAGAGACAAATTATGGTCATTCTGTGCCCTTTGTCATTCGGGGCCAGTAAGTTGAGAGGTGGGCGGAGACAAATTAGGGTCATTCCGCACACCTTTTCACCATTCAGAGGCAATCGTGTCTGGTGGCACACAGAGACAAATTATGATCATTCTGCGCCTTGCCGCCCAGGCTCGATCATGCCCAACAACACGCAGAGACAAATTATGGTCATTCTTCGCCTTGTGTCAACCAAGAGGAATGGATTCGACAGTATCAGGATGATGTGTCGGTACTGATCATTTTCAAAAATTTTGCAGGTTCCGCTGGCAGGGAGATTCATCGGCCGAATGGTGTTTCGCTCGAACGAAAGTAGTGTCTTATCTTTACTTCCCTTTTATCTCCAATAAAAGACAAGTAAAGAGGGGCAACTGTCATACCCTAATTTCGTCCGGGGACCATCCATTGTTGGGATGCGACCCTCATTTGACCACTTCGAGGTACTTGGCACCCATCGTTAGGAAATTCGTGAAGTTCCGTGACATGCCGGAAGTCAAAAGAAAGCATTGTTGCACAACCCTTGAATTTCCGTGACATGCCGGAAGTCAAAAGGAAGTGTAAATGCACAATCCGTAAAGTTTCGTAACATCCCAGAAGCCAAAAAAGGGATGATTCCGTGATCCGTAAGGTTCCGTAACATTACAGAAAGAAAACAAGTATCGTTACGAAATTCGTAAAGTTTTATAACATTACGGAAAAAGAATTACCAAAAAAGAGCAAGGGAGTGTATTTAGTAAACAGGGGGGTGCAAATAGCAACCAGGCCCACTTGGGCCTTCCAGGATGTCTCCAGAAGGTAGCTCGCCTGGGCGAGCTGGGTGGCAAGCTCCTCCTTCCTTTACCTATAAATAGGGGAAGGAGGGAAGAACAAAAATGTTCAACCTTCCTGGTATTTGTGAATCACTTGAAATTAGTGAGAAAAATTGTTTCTGTGAAGAAAATCCAAGCCGAGGCGCTTCCGTAATGTTTTTGTAACATTTCCGTGGGTGATTTCGTGAAGATTTTCAACCGTTCTTCGTCGTTCTTCGGTCTTCAACCAGTAAGTTCCTAAAATCGAACTCTTCAATTCTTTCTATGTACCCTTAGTGGTCCTCATTTGTTTCGCATGCTTTTATTTTTATTTCATTTACTTTCCGTACCCCCTTTTGACGTGCTTTAGTCATTTATTTAAGTCATTTTCTCACCTAATCAAAAATAGAATAAATTTCCACCGATCATTCGTATTGTAATATCCTTTAATTTCTGTTAAAATGAATTCCGACCGTTCGGTCATGCCGTAACCATGTTGGAAACCCAAAAAAAAAGCAAAATAATAATATAATAATCAAAAATATCTTTTAGTAAAATAAATCAAAAAAATCAATCGGACGTTTTCTTTGGGATTTCCCTTTCTTAATCGAATTGACTAATAACCAAAGTGAAACTAAGGCTAAAATCAATTCATAAACCAAATTTTTTGTCATCGCCTAAAAAAGCCATTTTTAAAGGTCCAATGCCTTGAAATGGTCTTTTCCGCTATTATTGGTTAAATGTAAATTTCTAAAGGCCTAAAATCAACATGTAACCTTATTACCTCTTTCAAAAATAAAGAAATCATTAATGGTCCAATGCCTTAATGTTTTCTCTCTTTTCAAAAGAATCGAAAGATTGTCTAATGGTCCAACGCCTTAAATGACCTTTCATTCAATAAAAACAACTTAACCAAACGCTTTGTTCACAAAGAACTACGTAGGTCTAATTTCCTTATCACAATTGAGGAATACGTAGGAGCAAGGGAAACACCCTCGTCGACCACAAAAAGATAAAAAATATAAAAAGTACAAAAAGACATAAAGACGTAAAAGGGAACATAAAACAAATTGAAGTCACATTTGCACATTTGATTAAAGGCTGTTGTCCCTTGTGATGGACGTGTGGGGTGCTAATACCTTCCCCGTGCGTAAATACAACTCTCGAACCTTTCATTTAAAGTTCGTAGACCACGTCTTTTTTGGTTTTTCCGACGTTTTTCCTCAAATAAACGTTGGTGGCGACTCCGCACGTGTTCCTTTCTTGGAAGACGCTTCCCGCGAGTCTCGCGTCGCGCTCCCGCCGAAGGGTAGGTTGCGACACCGGGTTAATGGTATCATAGGAAGTGGAGGTGAATCTATGGTCATGCTAAGTCTCCGACTTGCTTGATGACACTGAAGCCTCATCTAGAGTTTTTCTCTTTGATGATACGTTGTCGCTGGTAGTACCTACCACCACAATGTTTGATATCAAAGGGGATGATATCTCGAGAAACCTTTGAAGTTATGTGCAACCACCTTGGGAATTATCACTAAATAGTAAAACTTTTAGTTCCCCCCATTAGGTTCCTGAAATAGGGGCACAGAGCAAACACGCTACGTGTTGTTTCTTTGATATTGCTATGCATATCTTTATGATGTCATGATAATGTATGTCTTCCTTGTGCTTGTTATGTTGTTATGTCATTACGTTACCATGCTTGTTCATCTAGTATGTTTCTTTTTGTGCTATCAACCATATGCTCTTAGACATGTATACCCATATTGTCGTCACTCATGCATTGCATTTGTCTCGTCATTTTGTCATGGGAAGTTGGAAGGTCCGCATCATCTTCTTAAATGCATGCATAGGGCAGCATGGTAATGACTGCGAATGTACCATGATGCCTAATGCGTTGTAATTAAGAAGAGATAATCTTCCAAGCTCTTGTGTTTGTAAAATGCATTTGTGTCATGCATGGCATAAACATTCCCCATTGCATTCATCATATTTTCTCCATGATAGGATGTCAAAGTATTGCTCAGTAGAGTTTTTATTTCATTCTAGCAAACATGGGATCAAATCAAGCACCCTCTTTTAAGAAAAGATTCTATCATGTCAAAATCAAAAGCCTAAAGGTAGCTGGTTTGCAAGAACTAGGGTAGCGAATGGGTCAACTCCACTTAAGACTTCCACAGGAGATAAGGAAAGATTTGGGATTTGGCTATGATAGAAGTCTTTGTTGAAGTCATTGCATCCCTCACTCAGTATTACGATCAACCGCTAAAGTGCTTCACACTTGGGGACTTTCAGTTAGTACGGATCATGGAAGAATTTGAAGAGATGTTGGGATGCCTGCTAGGAGGAAGGAAGCCATGTCTCTTTTCTAGGTTATACCCCTCCATGGCGAGAATAGCCAAGGTGGTCAAAGTCTCAGTGCAAGAATTGGACCGAGTAAAACAAAATAGAAATGGGGTGGTCGGAATACCAAGGAAGAACTTGGAGCAGAAAGAAAAGGCTTTGGTGGATCAAGGTGAATGGGCTTCATTCCTTGTATTTTGACCATTCTAGTAGTATAGGGTTTTAGCCTTGTATTTCAGGGCCTTTTGAGTAGTCTTTGTAGTGGGGACTTTTTTTGTATTTTCATGTATTTTTGGCATGGGGTGAGCTTAGCTATTATAGGGGTGTGTAGCTAAGCTCTAGCTTCTCATCTCAAGGAGGTGAGCTTAGCTATTAGAGAGGTGTGTGTAGCTAAGCTCTAGCTTCTCAAGGAAGCTTCTCAAGGAAGCTTCTCAAGGAGGTGAGCTTAGTTATTAGAGGGGTGTGTGTAGCTAAGCTCTAGTTTCTCAAGAAAGCTTCTCAAAGAAGCTTCCCAAGTAAGTTTCTCAAGAAAGCTTCTCAAGAAAGCTTCTTAAGGAATTTTCTCAAGGAAGCTTCTCAGAGAAGCTTCTCAAGGAAGTTTCTCAAGAAAGCTTCTCAAGAAAGCTTCTTAAGGAAGTTTGTCAAGGAAGCTACCTAGTCTATAAATAGAAGCATGTGTAACACTTATGGTAACTTTGATGAATGAGAGTCTTGTGAGACACAACTCAAAGTTCCACTTCTCTCCCTCTTTTACTCCTTCAATTTCGTGCTCTCCCCTTTCTCTTTCTCTCTCTCTCTTTCTTTTCCTCCATTGAAGCATCCTCTCCAAGCTTCTTATCTAAGGCACATTCTTGGTGGCGTAGCTCCTTCTTCCATGGCTTATTCCCTAGTGGATGGTGCCTTCCCTCTCCTCTTCTCCTTTGTCTTCCGCTGCATCTCCATGGTGAAAAATCGCCATTGAAGGACCTCATTGAAGCTCAAAATCCAGCCTCCATAGAAGTTCCACAAGCAAGCTTCCATCATGAAGGGTTCACAAACATCCCATTGATGGTAACAAGGGGTTGTATCAATTATAATCCCGTCCTTGCCATAAGACAACTTGGCTATCCCATGAGAGGAGCACCATCAGAAGAAAGTATCGCGCCTTTCATTGCATGAGGCTTCAGTGACCCCAATGCAAGAGTGCTTCAAAGAGTCTGAAAAGCACAGAATGTGGTGCAAAGAAAGGATAAGGAGCTCAAAGGAAGCAGCAATGGGATCATCAACAATTATCATAAGTGGTTAAAGGCTAGAACACAAGAGATAACTTAGCTCCTAAAGCCAAAGGTTTCAAGTGAGGAAGAGGCTGAAACCCCTTAGGAGAGCAAGGAGGTCCTAGCCTTGAAGGCAGAACTTGAAAGAACCTGAGTGGTCATAGAGAAGTTCAAGACGAAGACCATCAAGGTCTGGAAAGAGTGTGATGAGCTAAGGCATGTCAACGTGGCCACAGCCAAAGCATTGGAACGGGAAACGAAGAGGGGCCGAAAGGAAGAATGGGAGAATGATAGATTCATTACACAGAGAAGCTATGATTTGGATGGATAGGTTCGCTTTCACTTTGAATGGAAGTCAAGAGCTTCCTAGACTACTATCCAAAGCCAAGGCGATGGCGAACGTGTACTCGATTCCCGAGGAAGATCATGGGCTCCTCAATTATTGTCAACATATGATCAATTTGATGGCCCATTGATTAAGGCCGTACCCGAATCAAATAAACATTAAAAATGCAGTATCTAGGAAGTGATCCTAGGTCGTCTCCCAACGAGCAATGGTCAACCAAACGTTCATAACAGATAGTAATAAAACAGTAACGAATTGGGGGGGATTGTTTTTTTTGTAAATTAAACAGCAAACAAATTTGAATTAGAAAATAACATAATTAAAACATGTTGTTTCCTCTTGATTCACAAGCAAGTCTCTTATCCTAGGTTACGAGAATTTATCCTTAATCAGTCCAACCACTTAATCCAACCCTAAATTAAATTACAAAGTGAAAATTAACATAAGGCTGTCATTATGTGATTAAGCAACACATACACCAATTAAGCATGAACGAAACTGATCATTAAGCATGAACATAAATTAAGCACAGAGACAATTAATCAAGCACTGAGCATGCATGGATTAATAGCAACAAATACAGAGTAATTGGTGAAGAGGAAAAACTGATCAGAATTCAATAGTAATAACAAAACCTCAAAGAGAATTGTGCTTGATCCTCAAGAGAAAACAACGTTGGAGATTTAGCCTTCCATTAATCAGTAGAAAATGAAATTGTAAATTGAAGCAGAAACAAAATTGCAGAAAATGAATTTTATTCTACTTGAACAGTGCGCATGAACTGTAAAAATTGGAATTCTAAAACCCTAGAATTATTCTCCTTTTCGAAAAACTCCCTAAACTAAAACCTTGGTGCTGTAATATAGGTCCTCAACCCCAAAGCTTACAAATCTGTTTTAAGTCCAAGCCCATAAATGAAATAAAATCTGGACAAGATAAGATAAGATTGGATGGAATAAAATCTGGACAAGATAAGATAAGATTGGATGGAATAAAATATGGATAAGATAATATTTGATAAAAATAAAATTGTCTCCTGAAATTAAATTAAAAACACAAAATTAGTCAAGTAGGCCCAAATGATAAAACTGCATAATTAATTTGACAATTAAGGCTAATCAGTAATTAAAATGGTGACAAAAAGGGTTAAGAAATGGGAGAAAATAATGACACATCAAATCCCCCCACACTTAGGCTTTTGCACTCTTGGGAAAAATTAAAAAAAAAAAATAGCAAGGAACAAATCCAGAGACATTAAAGAGAAACAAACAAACACAAAAACAATTACATATTTCTTAATGAATCTCAAGGAATGGGCAACATCCAACATGTAGAGAGTTAAGGAATCAAGACAGTCATGAAAATCATCCAAGCATCTCAAACATGGCAAGATAGTCAATCAACTCAAGAATGAAAAGTGATAAGGCCTCATAAGATATGCACCTTATCTCTCAAGTGTGTAGGCTACTGTTTACTCTCAGAGCACCCATGAAAACAAACACCACATAGACTTGGCAAGACTCTAAAATTGACAACCACACCACAAACACATGCATATAAGGATCAAAAGGTCTTTTAAGGTTGTAATGGGGCCAAGGACAAGGTAGAGGAAAGTATGGGATAAGTAGCTAAAACCCAAAGGAATAGAGGAGCAATGGGGAATAAGTGAGAACTAAGAAAAAGTAGTAAACCCCAAAACCAAAATTAAAAATTAAGCATAAAAAGTAAACCCAAAACAATATCAACCAAGTCCTCAAACCAATCAAAGTCTTCAAACCAAGACCTCATGTTTTTTTTTTCTTTTTTTTTCATTTTCTTTTGTTTTTTTGAGCGTGAACAGTAGCAATTGAAAGCAATTGAAAAATAAAGCAACAATTAGGCAATATATGTATATACATCAAGCATGGCCAAAATACATCATCAAGCATGGCCAACAAAAACATATCATCCAATGAAACATACCCCCCCTCCCCCCCCCACACTTATTCCCAAAACAATTCCAAAGCTCCAAAATTCCTTAAGGGTAGGGTGAGATCATGTTTTTTCGCTTAAGGTTTGTAATGAGCTTCAAAACAAAGAAAGGGGAACATAGGCTCAAAGGGGCTATCAAAGGAATTAATTCAAGGTAGGCTCATTTGGCTAGAGGCTTATAAGAACAAAATGCCTAAATCATCTCCCAACATGCATGTGAAGCAAGAAGTATCAACAAGAGTCAAGCCAAGGCTATTGTGCAAGCAATCAATAGGGCAAAACACACCGAATAAAATCAATGATGATGGCTCAAATTCTCACCAAGGGTAAATCTATCACTTTCAATTCGAACCTTCAAAACTAACTTGACATGTACAGAAAAACAAGGATTTCAATTCACAAAATGCCAAGAAACTCCTATTTCAAAAACAATTACCCATTACCTGTACATAACCTAAAATTCAAAGAGAAACATGCAATATTGTACACAAAACATAAATTTGGACAATCTTCCCCCGCACATACTTAAACAACACATTGTCCTCAATGTAGCACAATCACAAGATCAAGAGCAATCAAAACAATTAATAAAATTGGACAAGTGCAATAAAAGTAAAGAAGGAGATAGAAAAAGAACACTTCGTAAGTCATGGCAGAAGAGAAGTAGGGTGAAGTAAGGAGGTCTCCTCCACCACTACATTCACTAAGGAGGGATTTGTGAGGAATGGTTTCAGCCAGTGTCCATTGACCTCGAAGCTCTTATCTGTGGATTCACTTTTGATCTCAACTGTATCATAAGGAAAAACATTAGTCACCACAAAAGGACCAATCCACTTTGACCTCAACTTACCACTCATGAGTCCGAGCCTGGAGTTATACAATAAAACTTCCTGTCCAACCACGAAGTCCTTCTTAGCTATCAAGCTGTCATGGAACTTCTTAGTCTTCTCCTTGTAGAATTTGGAATTCTCATAGGTTTCTAAACGGATCTCATCTAGCTCACTTAGTTGCAACTTCCTTTCCTCTCCAGCCTGATCAATAGAGAAGTTACAGGTCTTTACAACCTAGTAGGCTTTGTGCTCTATCTCTACATGAAGATGGCATGCCTTGCCAAAGACAACCTGATAAGGAGACATTTCTATGGGTGCTTTGTAGGCAGCCCTATGCGCCCAAAGAGCATCATCCAGCCTGGTGCTCCAATCTTTTCTGTTCGGCTGCACAATCTTCTCCAAGATCCTTTTTATCTCCCTATTTGAAATCTCAGCCTGCCCATTTGTTTGGGGGTGGTAAGGTGTGGAAATTCTGTGCACAACCCCATACTTTTTGAGCAAGGCATACATGGGTCTGTTACAAAAATGGGTGCCTTGATCACTAACGATGGCTCTATGGACTCTAAACCTGCAAAACAAATTAGATCTAACAAAATCCACAACAACCTTAGCATCGTTAGTTCTGGTGGGTTTGGCTTCCACCCATTTTGAAACATAATCAACAGCAAGGAGAATATAAACAAAACCAAAAGAGATAGGGAAAGGCCCCATAAAATCTATACCCCAGACATCAAACACCTCACAGAATAACATGGGTTGTTGAGGCATTTGTTGTCTCCATGAAAGTGAGTCGCCTGCTCTCCATGGGTAGCTTCCTTGAAGATGGTGGGCCAATAGAAACCGCAGTCAAGCATCTTGCGAGCTGTCCTCTGTATGCCAAGATGGCCACCTGATTCGGAAGAATGACAGAATTGCAGGACTGAGTCAATCTCATGGTCTGGAATTCATCTCCTAATAACCTGGTCACTGCACAACTTCCACAAATAGGGGTCATCCCAAATATAATGCTTAGCATCACTCTTAATTTTATCATTTTGAGCTTTAGATGCTAAGGGAGGAAAAACAGAAGCAACCAAATAATTCACAATATTAGCAAACCAAGGAGTGAGGAAGGAATCAAAAATACTATACAGAATGTACAAATGGTCATCCAAAAAATCATCCCGAATGGGTGAGTCCTCAGACGCACGCTCAATCCTACTTAGGTGGTCAGCCACGAGGTTTTGTGCACCACTCCGATCACTGATATCCAAATCAAGCTCTTGGAGATTAATGGTCATCTATTAGGACTAAGATTAGGATTTTATTTTATCTTTAGGTCAAATATGATTAGGAATTTTTTAGGATTTGTTTTATGTTACTTGATTTATTTACTTGTTTGACTGTCCATCAAAGCATTGTTATTCAAATAGAAGAATTATCCTTTAATTAAGAGCATCATTGTTTTTTTAGATTTCAAGTGGCACTACTAGAAAATAAGGTTTTTATATCGATTATTTAAGACTTTCAACATCGGTTAATATAATGATGTTGAAAGTAATATCGTTAACATCGGTTTTTCAAAACTGATGTTAACTAATAAATACAACATCGATTATCTGAATAGCCGATGTTATATGATAATAATTATGAAAAAAAAGAAAGTTATAAATCTACATATCAACATTTGTTTTTTAAAAAACCGATGTTAACTAACACTAACAACATCAATATTCATTTTTAACTTTCAAATAGTACTTTGACCACTAGATGCGAAGCGCCTTCAATCTCTTTGGTTCCAATGGTCTAGCACCAGTGAAATACTGCATGCTATAATAAAACATAAGTTAATAATATAATAGCAATCGTAAAAAAATGAAATTTGGTGAATTAAAAATTACCATTTCCCAATTATTCTTGAAATTTGGTTAATAATATAATAGCAATCGTATAATAACAATATTGACCTGTTAATTATGCCTTTAAGGTAGTTGTCTGGCCTATTATGCAACGAACAAAACCACATGGCAACATTTTCATTAGGCAAAATGATGACCATTTGCCAATGTGCACTACAGTGAAGATCAATATAGGTTATTATACTATTATACATTATTTAAATTCATTTGTTCAGTTTAAGTTACCCCTTCAGGTAAGCTCCTAGGTACACATCTCATTTTGAATTTTGCATCCAGTTCTTAATGTAACTTTCTGATTCAAATTGTGATTGGTCAAATCTCTGGATAGACTGTGGCTCGAGGTATCCATACACATCAGCATTCCCCGCTTGCATACTTGTCTCAGTCATATGCCTATTGTTGTGAACATAAAGTTAATTATGTATGAAGGTAAAACAATAAGTTAGTTAATTAACAATAATCAAAATTGACTTACCGAATCCACAACTGTGTAATAAAGATGTTGAGAGATTGACCACCATGTGTTATTTCAGATAGATTTTCATGCTTTATGTACAAGGGGAAGTCTTCATTAAACAAGCCAAACAAGGTAGCATCCCACATAACCTGCAATGGCTTCAGAAAAAGTTATGGGATGGTTAATGTCATAAGATAGAAGGGATCATTGACTTCACGATTCGGCCTATCTGCAGGTTTCGCAAGTCAACATGGGCACCCTCAATGCACTGATCATGGATAATTAAAGATTCTAAGTCACCCCCCTCCAAAGATGCTTAAAACTCTTTAACCACTTTATTTCCCCCACCAGGGATATCCAACAAGGCCACTACACCACCCATGTACATACACAACACACAATGTATGAGACATGGACACCATCAATGCACTAACCGTGGATAATTAAGGATTCTAAGCCATCCCCCTCCAGAGATGCTTAAAACTCTTTAGCCACTATATTTCCCCCACCAGGGATATCCAACAAGGTCACTACACCCCCCATGTACATACACAACATAACATCATCAGAATGCATTTTCATCATTTCATCTCAATATCATTATCAACATCAGCATCATCTCATCTCAATGACATTATCAACAACAACATCATCTCATCTCAATGACATTATCAACAACAACAACATCTCATATTGACATAATCATCAACGACAACATCAACTCATGTTAACATAATCATCAATAACAACATCATCTCATATCAATATTATCATAAACATCAATGTCACCTCATATCCATTAATGTCATCAATAGAAATATCATCAGTAAGTCACACTCCGCATATACATATATAGTTCATGCCTAAGATTCACACTCCCCAGGTCTTCAAACAACACAAGTCTAAAAGAAACAACAATGTTATTCATCAATAATAGATATATCGCATCCCATTAGTCAAAAACATTATTTTCTTGAAAACCAGCATGCAACAGGGATAGGCATACATCCCCATAGTTAGGTTCCAAGACCTCAACTATGGTATTAAAAACTATAAATAATAATAAACTCCCCTCACCTATCATGTGCTCTACGTCAGTTTCTCTTTGTGTCGCTCAAAGACCTCTCTCGTTCACGTTCGTCAGTCCAAAAACAAGGTTCTACATACCAAATTGAAGGAAATTTAGTGTAGATTTCAGAAACAAGGTTAATGACAACATTTGGAGTCAAATACCCCTGTCAAAATACTAAGGGCTGAGGGGTGTTTTGGATTCTACTAAAAGGAGACATCATTTTAAAATTCTGATCATGCCAATGTGACCGGGGTTCAGTGAAGGTCACGAAAATAACATCAATGTTATAAAAAAGGAACTTTTACAATGTCTCATTCTCAAGGGTTTTTCAAAGGAAGTGTAAAAACACCCTATTACAGTACCCAAAACACAAGAGGCACTAAGAGAAACTCAAACTAACTAAGAGAAAGTCTTAGAAGTCAAGATTACCTCATAGAAGCTTTGAAATGGAGGATTGGGGGAATTTTCTCCACCGAATCCTTGAGGAGGATTCTAAGGATTCCACTTTGATTAAAATGTTCCTCTTGGTGTGGGGGTTCGACGGCAAGCAACGACGGCTCATGGCAACCACTAGTGGTCATGAGTGGTGGAGAAGGAGGTGTTAGGGTTTGGGTGGCGTTTGGAGAGGAGGAGAGAGTGAAAATCGTGTTTTTCATGCTGAAAAACATATTTATAATTTGCAGATCTCGCTTAGCGAGCTCGTCTCGCTAAGCAGAAGTCCACTTTTTGGGCTTAGCATGACAATTTATAATCTGCAGATCTCGCTTTCTACGAACATGTCTAGGATTTTGGAAATGATGGAGGCTGATCAAAAAGACAACAAAGCTCGATTTGAGTCCTTGGAAGTTGTGGTAGAGTCATTATCGAAACAAAATTATGGTTCCGATGTGAACCACAATTTGCCACATCCACCATTCCACGACGGATCTGAAGTGCTCCAGTGGATTTTCAAGGCGGAGCAGTTCTTGGACTACTACAATACTCCAGACCCTCAATGTCTCATGATTGCTACAATTCACATAGAGAAAGAGGTAGTTCCCTGGTTTCAAATGACTAATAGAGCTACACCTTTTCAGTCTTGGATTGAATTTACTCGTGCCTTAGAATTGGAATTTGGTCCATCCCCTTTTGAATGTACTAGATCTCAGTTGTTTAAGCTGTCAAGAGTAGGGTCTATGCATGATTATTATACACAATTCACTGCTCTTGCAAATAGAGTACAGGGTGTTACTACTGGGGCTCTGATTGATTATTTTATTGGAGGACTCAAACCTGATATTCAACATGATGTAATAGCCCAATCTCCTGCCACCTTACTTCATTGTGTCTCATTGGCCAAGTTACTTAAAGAAAAATATTTACCTAAACACAAACCATTCCAAAATTCATACCCAAATCATGCCCAAAACACAAGCCTAAACACAAACCTACCCTCTTCCTAGTCCATCAAATCCACAAGCCTACCTCCCTTACTTCTTACTCCTATAAATTACAATTCAAATGCCCAAAAATCTAGAAATATAAAAAGAATGTCACCGTCTGAGATGCAGATTCATAGAGAGAAAGGTATATGTTACACTTGTGATGAGAAGTTCACTTCTTCCCATAGGTGTCCTAACAGGCAATACTTACTGTTACAAATGGATGATGATGAAAATGATGAGTTGCAACCAGATCCTTCTCCTGTGAATGGAGAAGCATTGGGAAGCTTGAGCATGGACCATCATTTATCTTACAATGCACTGAAAGGTTCCTCAGGTTTAGGAACTATGAAGTTTAGTGGTACAATTAATGGCATGGAAGTACAGATATTACTTGATAATGGTAGCTCAAATAATTTTTTTCAGCCTCAAATTGCTAAGTGTTTGAAACTTCCAATTGAACTTGCTCCAAATTTCCAAGTATTAGTTGGAAATGGGAATTCATTAGTTGTTGAAGGTTTGGTGAAGCAGTTGAAAGTCATGGTTTAGGGTCATCCCCTCCAATTACCAGTGTATCTCCTTCCAATATTTGGTGTTGATTTGGTCCTTAGAGCCACATTGCTTGCGACATTGGGTCCCCACGTTTCGGATTATAGCAAACTTACCTTGAAATTTTACAAGGACAACTAGTTTGTAACACTACATAGTGATCAACCATAATTACCTAGCCCTGCTCAATTTCATCATCTAAGGAGAATGCACAATACTCATGCTATAGCTAAAGTCTTTACATTGCAGTACAAATAGGAGGATGTGCCTCAGGATAAATGGCTCAATTTACCTGAGAACATGGAGCCAAAATTGGTAATGTTACTGCACAATTACAAAAGTATCTTTAATGTCCTTACTGAATTACCTCCTTCAAGAACTCATAATTATTCCATTCCCCTGATCAAAGATGCCAAACCAGTGAAAGTGAGGCCTTATAGATATCCGCATAGTCAAAAATAGTATATTGAAATTGTGGTCCAAGAAATGCTTGCTACATGCATTAGCACTCCTAGCACAAGTCCATTTTCTTCACCTATTATTTTGGTCAAGAAAAAGGATGGAACATGGAGATTTTGTATAGATTATAGATCCCTAAATGCCATCACTATTAAGGACAACTTTCCAATTGCCACCGTGGATGAACTTATTGATGATTTATATGGCTCTAACTATTTTTCCAAACTTGACCTGAGATTAGGTTATCATCAAATACTTGTTGCTGAGGAGGACAGGCACAAAACAACTTTTAGGACTCACTAGGGACACTATGAATGGCTGGTCATGCCATTTGGGCTTACTAATGCCCTAGCCACTTTCCAAAGCCTCATGAATGATGTTTTCAAAGATTATCTTAGAAAATTTGTTTTGGTTTTCTTTGATGACATATTGGTATATAGCACAACTTGGAAATAACATCTATGACCCTTGGAGCTAGTTCTTCAATTGCTGCAACAAAATCAGTTGTATGCCAAAGTATCCAAATGTTCATTTGGATTATAGTAGGCGGATTACCTGGGACATACAGTTTCGGGTCAAGGATTCGCAATGGATAAAGATAAGGTACAAGTAGTGTTACAATGGCCAACACCTATTACTATCAAACAATTGAGAGGGTTTCTTAGACTCGCTGGATATTATAGGAAATTTATTAAATCTTATGCAATGATAGTTGCACCCTTGACGGAGCTACTTAAGAAAGATAACTTTATATGGGGAGTTGAAACAAATGAAGCTTTCACCAAACTCAAAAAGGCCATCACACAGGCTCCAGTTTTGGCTTTACCAGATTTTTCACAGCCATTCACCTTAGAAACGGATGCTTCTAGAATTGGTGTAGGTGTTGTTTTGAGCCAAATGCACCATCCTATTGCTTATTTTTTCAAAAACTATTGACTGAGAATGCAAAAACAATCAGCATATGCAAGGGAATTCTTTGCTATTATGGCAACCACAGCTAAATTCAAACACTACCTACTTGGTCACAAATTTATCATTAGGACTGATCCAAAGAGCCTCAAATCACTAACTGATCAAGCTGTGCACACTCCTAAACAACAGAACTGGATACATAAGTTGATGGGTTATGATTTCACAATTGAGTATAAGCCAGAAAAAGAGAATGTAGTTGCTGACTCTCTTTCCAGATCAATTATGATGGCTATATCTCAACCGAAATGGAAATTGATTCCAGAATTGAAGGAAGCTTTGGCACAAGACACACAACTCAGCATAATTATGCAACTTTGTTTGTAGAATAGTCCTCCAAATCCTAATTATTCAGTGTTTGATCAATTGTTGTATTGGAAACTCGCTAAGCGCGGCTATGCGCTAAGCGAGTAATGTGTTCTCAGACACTTAGAAATTTTTGTGTTTAGCGTGCGCTAAGCGTGCCCTGTCACGCTAAGCGCAATTATCTCTTTGTTTTTCAAATTTTTGGAATTGGGATTAGCGAGCTTGCTTGCTAAGCTAGTGTTGTCCAGTTGAGAAGTCGCGCTAAGCGCGCCTTGCCGCGCTAAGCGCAAATCCTTATCTATTTGGAAAATTTGTGGAGTTGGGCTTAGCGAGCCTGCTTGCTAAGCCAATTCTGCAGAAAAAAATTGGATCTGTGTTCACTTGCTAAGCACGTGGCTATCACACTTAGCGCATGAGTAGATTTTCCTAAGGCGCACTAAGTGAGTCACTTGCGCTAAGCGACCAATCTGATTTTTAGTTTTCTTTTCTGCTTTTCAATTTGAATAAATTCCTATCTAATCTTGTATTGTGATTCTTTTGTATCGCAGATGGTTTCTCGTAAGAGAAAAGCCACAGCTTCAGTATCTCAGGCTGGTTATGATAGATCAAGATTTATATCACAGGAGGCATGGGACCGTTACTCAGATAATGTTCTTGCCAGAAACATTCTGCCAGAAAGAAATGTCAAGTTGTATATAACTGAGTTTGACGATTTTAGAAGAGAATTGATTGGAAGAAACTGGCATAAACAGCTGACCAACTTGATTGAGGGAAGCATTGATGTGGCAATTGTGAAGGAATTCTATGCAAATCTATATGACCCTAAGGACAAGTCTCCCAAGCAAGTTAGGGTTCGAGGGCACCTGATAAAATTTGATGT
Source organism: Glycine max (assembly GCF_000004515.6). NCBI lineage: Eukaryota > Viridiplantae > Streptophyta > Magnoliopsida > Fabales > Fabaceae > Glycine > Glycine max. The sequence goes on along the minus strand of NC_016090.4, from coordinate 19,190,215 downwards.
TGATTCCCTCAACGCTATTTTGGAGACTCCAATGGTCTTAGAGAAAGAGGAGAGCATACCCGCCTACTCCAAGTTTGTTAGACTGAGGCCTGATCCTCAAGAGCTTGCAGCCCGGCTATGTATCCCTGGGAAGGGATTTGTACTTAATGCCGAGTGTCTGCCATGGAAGCTCTTGATGAAAGATCTTACCACTCTGGCTCAAACCTGGAGTGTTCTATCTTATTCTAACTTGGCCCTGACATCCCATACTTCTGATCTTAATCTGGATAGGGCCAGGTGATGTATCATTATTTTCTCCTACTTCTTATCCCTTTCTGTCACCATTTTAATTACTGATTAGCCTTAATTGTCAAATAAATTATGCAGTTTTATCATTTGGGCCTACTTGACAAATTATGTGTTTTAATTTAATTTCAGGAGAATTATAAGCAATTGGGCTTGGATCCGGAATTGGGCTGAACCGGCTTGGACTTGAAGAGAGCAGACAATTTTATTTGTCGTCCAGTTTTATTTTATTTCATTTTGGGGGTATTTTTGTAATTGGCCCACCGGACCTTATTGGACCCAAATGAATTACCCAGCTGCTAGGGTTTTAATAGGGGCTGGTTACTGTTCACGCAGCCAAGAGATTATTGTAGGGTTTTATTTTTCAGCTTTTGGTGTAACTGTTCACGTAGAACTTCAATTTCATTTTCTGCTTCAATCTCCATTTTCATTTCTGCTTTTAATCCCAGTTTCGTTTCCTTCTCTGTTTTCAAATTTCACTTTCATTTTCTGCCCTTGCCACTTCCAGTGAAGGAAGATAAGTCAGGGTAGACGCCACTTCCGGTGAAGGAAGATAAGTCAGGGTAGACGCCACAAGGATTACCTTGATAAGTCTGATATTGGTTCAACAAGGAACCCAGAGAGAAACTCTCACCAAATTTTATCAAATGCCCTAAAGTTTTCTTTATTGAAAATAAAAACCAATACTTATAGTTTATCTGAACAAAAAGATAAAAATAGACATGGGCCTTCTAAATAGGTTGTGCCAAAACTACAATAAATAAAAATTATAACTAAAAACATATTTAACTTGGGCCTTCAAATTAGTTTGAGCCTTCAGCAACAATTAATTGTCTTGATAGTGTCTCTGCCTCTGGGCCTTCATCCATCTCCACTTGAGCCTTCATCCTTCTCCACTTGGGCCTTCATCCTTCTCCACTCGGGGGCTTTGTCCTTCTCCACTTAGGCCTTCGTCCTTATCCACTTGGGCCTTTAGCTTGTATTTGGCTAGTTTCATGATTCTCATCATTCCCTCCTTCTTGGAAAACATTTGTCCTCAAATGTCCAGGATCATCACCGGGTTCAAGTACCACTTCCTTCCTTTTCTTGTTGGCTTACTTGGCATAGCTTTCATTCTTCTTTGCAATTTGCACCTTCACTTGGTCATACAATCTTTTCTCATACTCAACTTTGACCTGTGCATCCTTATGTTGAGTCTCTTGGGGCTTGCAGTTGTAAGTTGGCTTGTTAGGCAATGAAGCTTCTAGAAGGAGATCAACTTGATGTTCTATGCTTCTTGAAGGTGGCAGTCCATGAGGAATCTCCTTGGGAAAGACATCTTTAAATTCTTGCAATAAGGGTTGAACACTAGGAGAAACATAAATAGTTAACTGATTAGAATTATCACTCTCTCTCTCTCTTGTGTATCGCTCTTTTCCTCGGGTGTATCACTCGTCTTTTTCATATTCCTTTGTGGTGCCTCACTATTTTCGTTCTCTTGTTCTCTCTTTCTGATTTGGTCATCACACACTTTTCTAGGGGATAGAGGTTTAAGAGTAAACGAGGAAGATTTGGCTATTCGTCTGTAGGGCTCTTCTTTGTTACGGTTCAACAAACGTTGCATTTGTGTAGTCCACGCGTCCAGAAATAAGCGCTGAGATTCGTCCAATTGATGATATACACCACCATTGTCACCAGCTCTTGCCATGATTAAGGAACAAAGAATTTTGCAGTAAATTAAAAAAAATAAAATTCAAGACCTCACCACACTCTACTCACGTGTTTCTCTCTTTGATGGTAGTTCACTCGTGTTTGATGCTCTCAATATAGGCTTTTGTGTAATGTATTCCCTCTTGCCTTTTACCACTCGTGTTCCCTCTTAAGTTCCTAGATGGACCGAATTAGACACACAAGGTAATATAAAATAAAAGGAAAGACAATATAATTATCAGAGTAACAGATTTGATTTGGGATAACAACTTGGACTTGATTTGGATAGCAGATTGGATTTGATTTGGATAACAAATTAGATTTGATTTGATTTGGATAACAAATCTGATTTGGATAAAAAAATTGATTTGATTTGATTTGGATAATAGATCAGATTTGGATAACAAATTAGATTTAATTTGGATAACATATATGATAACAAATAAGATAACAGATATGACAAGTAAACTTCAAATGCTCATAACTTTTGCTTCGGTTGTCTGTTTGAGGCCCACTATATATCAAAACGCTCAGAATTCAGAGGAGAATCTAGAAAAGGGGACTTGATCCACGATTTTCTTTCCAAAAAAACACCTCTAAATGCCTCAATTTCGTGTTCAAAGATCAAACACCCACTTTTTTTCTTCTTTTCTTCTCTTTTTATTTTAAAAAAATAAAATAAAAATTCTGCAACTTTTTTTTTTACTTGAAACAGAACTCAAACAGCATTTTTTTAAAAAAAATTCTGAAAGATACAAGAAACAAGAACAAAAACAAAAAACGTGACAAGAACAAGAACAAGAACGAAACAAAGACACAAATAAGAACGCAACAAGACGCAAACAAGAACGAAACAAAGACAAATCACCAAAAAAAAAAGAAAAAAAAGGATAGGATAGGATAGAACCTGTATCAAGAGTCGAAGCTCTGATACCAGATGATGTGAATCTTTCGGGGCGGATCGTTTGATACAGGCTACGAAGGTTTGGATGACGCCACTTCCGGTGAAGGAAGATAAGTCAGGGTAGACGCCACTTCCGGTGAAGGAAGATAACTCAGGGTAGACGCCACTTCCGGTGAAGGAAGATAAGTCTGGGTAGACGTCACTTCCAGTGAAGGAAGATAAGTCAGGATAGACGCCACAAGGATTACCTTGATAAGTCTGATAATTGGTTCAACAAGGAACCCAGAGAGAAACTCTCACCAAATTTTATGAAAATGCCAAAAGTTTTCTTATTCAAAACAAAAACCCATACTTATAGTGTAGCTGAACAAAAGATAAAAATAGACATGGGCCTTCTAAATAGGTTGGGCCAAAACTACAATAAATAAAAATTATAACTAAAAACATATTTAACTTGGGCCTTCAAATTAGTTTGAGCCTTCAGCAACAATTAATTGTCTTGATAGTGTCTCTGCCTCTGGGCCTTCATCCATCTCCACTTGAGCCTTCATCCTTCTCCACTTAGGCCTTCATCCTTCTCCACTCGGGGGCTTTGTCCTTCTCCACTTAGGCCTTCGTCCTTCTCCACTTGGGCCTTTTGCCTGTATTTGGCCAGTTTCATGATTCTCATCAGAAGCTCTAGTGTTGTTTTCTCTTGAGGATTAAGCATAGCTCTCTTTGAGGTTCTGTTATTAACATTAATTTATGATCAGTTTTCCCTCTTCAACAATTATTTTGTGTTGTTGTTGATATTAATCCATGCATTCTTAATGCTTGATTAATTTTCTCTGTGCTTAATTAACGTTCATGCTTAATGGACATGTGAGAGGAATTAATTGGTGTATGTGTTGCTTAATCACATAATGACAGCCTTGTGTTAATTTTCGCTTAGTAAATTAATTTCGGGTTGGATTAAGTGGTTGAACTATTTGGCGCCGTTGCTGGGGAGTAGTGGTCCAAAGGTTCATAATTATGTTTTTGTGTCTTTGTGTTTGTTTCTGTGTGTTTTTTTGTCTTTGTGGTTAATTTACAGTGTCTAGTTGTTTTGTGTGTAGTTCTGTTGTTTAGTGTTCTGTTTTGTTTTTCAGAGGTGCCCCTGTTCAGAAGTGAAAAATGTTGTGAATAGTGCTGTTAACAGTACCCGGATTTTGCTAATTAATTGGCGATTTTTGTTTTGATAGTTAGAGTTGTTATTTTTGGCTGATTTTTTGTGTGGTAGTTTCTTTTGATCCATATTTTGTATGAAAAATACCATAAGCACTTGGTGTGGCTGAATTTTGAGAGATACAAAAAATTTGGGAACTTGTTTTTAGCAAAACTTAAAACGGCCATAACTTTTGCTCCGGTTATCAGAATGACTATTATTATATATGCATTTGGAGTAGAAAAAAGTTTCCCATGCCATGACAACCTGCTTTAGCTGGTTGAGGTTTCCCAAACTTGAAAAATCATCTGTTTACAAAGTTTTTTTTTCAAGTATTATTGTCCTATTTTTCTAAACTTTGCTTAGGCAGTTTTCATAGTTAGACTTTTAATTTCTGTCTGAAATTTTTTGTGCTATCTTTTCATGATTTTAGAGTGTTTCTAAAAACATTTCAGCTCATTTGGATATCATTTGAGTATAGTTGTAGTTTTACCCCTAGTTCCACCTTTCATAGAAATACATGATTTGCTGCATATAGTGCATGACTAGAGGCAATCCAGGTGATTTACAACCTTTTGATCCTGAAATAGATAGAACCTTTCATAGATTAGTTAGGCATAGTGTGCATCCTGGTCATTCTGTGCATTTTGAGCATTCTGACCATTCTGTGTATTATATGCATTCTGAGCATTTTGTTGCTGGTGATTCTGAACATTCAGATTTTGAGCATTTGGCTGCTAATTTTCATACTGAGAACATGGCTCAATCTCCACCTCATGAGAGGACTCTTAGGGAGATGGCTGCACCTGACTTCACTTATGAAAGCTTGTGCATTCAGTATCCTGATGAGGATGTTCCATATGTTCTCAAAACTGGACTAATACATTTGCTGCCCAAGTTTCATGGTCTTGCAGGTGAAGATCCTCATAAGCATCTTAAGGAGTTCCATATTGTCCGTTCCACCATGAAACCCCCTGATGTTCAGGAAGATCATATCTTTCTAAAGGCTTTTCCTCATTCTCTGGAGGGAGTGGCGAAAGATTGGTTGTACTACCTTGCTCCTAGGTCCATTACCAGCTGGGATGACCTTAAGAGGGTGTTCTTGCTCCTAGGTCCATTTTCGTTAATAAATTTTGTCGTATTTGTCGAGTGTGGTATTTCAATAAATATATACTATTTTAATCTCTTTCAGTTAAGAATATATTAATTCAACTGTTTAAATCATTATTCCATTTACAGCCCACTACAAAGCTCTATAAGCTTACAAGGCGAAACTATTTAGCAGACAAAATGACATGTATTAAATGTGATCTTAGAACCACCACAACACCAAAAATATTCAAATCATAATTCACAGGGTTTTTTTTACAATAAAATCAGAGGTATGAATGTATAGTTCCACCTTAGAATTCTATTTAAAAGTCTACAAATAAAACTATGATTTCTACAGAAGTCATTGTCCAGTAATGCAACTTCTTTTTTGGCTACAAATTTAACCTTTCTTCATTCACAATGTTCTATGGCTGAAGCCCAAGTGAATTTCTTACTCACGGTAGGGTAACTTCATCTCAAGCTGTGCAACTTGCATTATTGGAGTTGTGATTTCTGCCATATGCTGTTTGGAAGTGACGCTTCTCTGTTTAGTGGTTGTACCACTTTTTCTTATAATAGGGGCAATTACACCAAGAAAATGAACATCATATCAACCTCCAAAATGTTTTTCCATTCCGAAGCTACATCTATGATATTATAGGTGCATGCATACATAATTAGATTTGCATCAATACAAGTCTAGTTTTCATTTACCATAGTTCTTCTAGTGTCACATAAATGTGCATCATGAGACCTAACTTATTTTGTTTTAACAAGCTTTGATGTTGTTATTGCAGGCAATATCACTAATAAAAACAGTTTATGCTTTCGTTGGAGAGAGCTCTGCAACCAAATCCTTTATAGAGAACATGGAAAAACAATATGTTATAAGCAAAGGGGAGGCACTTGTGAAGGGAGTTGGGATAGGGATGTAGCAAACAGAGAGTTTCTATTCGTGGGCTCTCATTGTATGGGTTGGAGCTATTGCGGTTAGAGCTGGAAGAGCAACTCCATAAGACATAATGACTGCAGTGATGAGTATTCTCTTTGGTTCCATGTAAGGAAGAAACCACCTTCAGGATTGTTTAGAATGGAGAAAATGGTTAATAATTAATGACTAAGTAACGAAAGTATCCTTGTGAATTGCAGATCTCTCACTTATGTAGCACCAGGCATGCAAAAATTTAATCAGGCAAAAGCTGCAGGATACGAAGTTTTTCAAGTGATTCAAAGAAAGCCTCTAATAGGTAATGAATCAGAAAGGATGATGGCTTGAAAAATCAAAGGTGACATTCAATTACAAGAAGTTTACTTTTTCTACCCATCATGGCTAGAGAAAGCAATTCTTCAAGGATTGTCCTTGTCAATTCTAGCAGGAAAGACAATAGCACTAGTTGGTAGCAGTGGCTACGAAAAGAGCACTGTTATTTCCCTGGTTAGCAGGTTTTATGACCCAGCTAACCATCATGTACTAAATTTTCATTAACAATCCAACTAACCATCATGTACTGAATTTTCATTAACAATCCAGTTAACTATCACGTGCAATCCCTTTACCCCTTCAATAGGTACCCTTCATGCAAGATTCACAATCACTACTTTGTCAAATCACTAGCAACCTATCTTTGGCAGCCTCTAAATAATTCTCTCTCAAAATTTAACCCCTCTTAAGTGACGGATTTGCTTTAAAGAGTAAAGTGAGGACTTATTAATTGAAAAATTAACGTTTGATATTCAAATAATGCATATGCATGTATTTAATCACAAAATGAACAACTCATTTTTTAATCAATGACTATAACTCCCCAGTCCTTAAATCTTTCCAGTCAGTCTTACATCCGACAGATCACCTTGATGGAAAAATTACATAGCCTAAGTTAGTTGTATTACCCTTAAGGGACATATAAACTGAACCATATTGAAAATAGTCTTCTAAGAACCCACAATTTGAATCACGGGATGATGAGGACTCTTTGTCATAACATAGTATTGGAGTTTTTTCCACCAAGTGGTTGAATGCTTGGTTTTGTGAGAGAAATCGAGTTGTTTTTGTTTGGATCAACTAATGGCAACTCTAGGTAGAGCATGTGAGTAAGGGAGGACCATTAATGGCTAGACCTATTGCCATAGGCAAGCTGAAGAGCAGGGTGTGAGTGTTACACAAGACAAACAAGGTGCATGAGTTTAACATCTCAAGTAATTGCTAATATAATCATATTGAATGAGATGTAAATACAAAATTAGATGATAAATAGATAGACTTTACATTGACAATTAATAGTATTGTAGGAGTTGAACGTGTAATCGTGTATGCAAATCAATGTTGCCTAGCCTGACAATGCTTAACTATTCTAGGAGAAATTTTTATTGATCATTGTAATATTTGGATTTCAATATGAAGTTCCTCTGAAGAAATATAGAGGTTGTTTCCCAAGAACCATCACTCTTTGGAGGCACCATCAATGATAACTTGTTAGTGTTATCTTCCTTAACAATAGTTTCAAACGAAAGAAATAAAATAATTTTTATCTTCCTCTTTCATGCATATTCACAAACACTTTGTGCTCACCACCTAGCTCAACCCTAAATAGAAATACAAATTTCACACATAAATAGAACCCAACCCTGACAATGCTTAACTATTCTAGGAGAAATTTTTATTGATCATTGTAATATTTGGATTTCAATTTGAAGTTCCTCTGAAGAAATATAGAGGTTGTTTCCCAAGAACCATCACTCTTTGGAGGCACCATCAATGATAACTTGTTAGTGTTATCTTCCTTAACAATAGTTTCAAACGAAAGAAGTTAAATAATTTTTCTCTTCCTTTTTCATGTATATTCACAAACACTTTGTGCTCACCACCTAGCTCAACCCTAAATAGAAATACAAATTTCACACAAAAATAGAACCCAAGCCATCTCCCACATCTCCAGTAATGGAAGCAAAATTATTTAAAATTCAAATCCAGGTAACATGACAATGAGAACAAAGCTCAAATCACAAATTAATGAAATAAAAAGAAACCCTAGATAATGGAGATGAGAAACCAGCCTTGTATGAAGAGAGTGTGCAATCAGAATCAAGAGAGAACAAAGGTTGTAGCCATCGTAAGAGTGTGTGATCCGAACAAAGATTTTCGTGATTGTGAGAGAGTGGGAGCAAGGATCTCGAAGTCGCAAGGGAGTGTGTGTGTGTGTGTGTGTTGTGTAAGCAATGCCTTCCAAGATTATTTTGATGATGCCAAAAAATCAAGAGTTAAGCAAATTTCAAAGTTTCAAGAATCAAGATTCAAGATTCAAGAATCAAGTTTCAAGAATCAAGATTCAAGAATCATGTTTCAAGACTCAAGATTCAAGAATAAAGAAAATACTCAATCAAGATAAGTACTAAAAATGTTTTTTCAAAACATTGAGTAGCACAAGAAGTTTTCACAAAATCATTACCAAAGAGTTTTACTCTCTGGTAATCGATTACCAGAAGGTAGTAATCGATTACCAGTAGCCAACATTGTTTTCAAAACTGATTTACAAAGCAGTAATCGATTACCATAATCATGTAATCGATTACCAATGTTTTAAAATGTTAGATTTCAAATTTCAAGGGTCACAACTAGTGATAAAACATTTTTAAATCATTTTAAACTTGTGTAATCGATTATACAATACTTGTAATCGATTACTAGAGTTTCTAAACATTTTGATTTTCAAAATTTAAATATGAAGAGTCACATATGTTGATGTGTAATCGATTACACCTTGATGGTCATAAATTACCAGTGACTGATTTCGAAAAATAAATTTTTAAAAGTCACAATTCTTCAAGTGACTTGTTTCTGAAGATTTTTTCAAAAGTCACAACTTTTTAAGTGACTAGTTTTCAAAAGAGTCACAATTTTTAAAAGGTGACTAGTTTTTAAGAAATTGCCAAGAGTCACAAACTTTAACTTGAGTCATCAAGAGATTATAAATATGTGACCATGGCATGAATTTGATAACAATCTTTCAACAAGTTTCATAACAAGTTTTTTTACAGATCTTTCTCATTCATTTCACTTCATCTTTCTAAAAGTTTTTGTTCAATCCTTTCTCTTTCAAGAAAATTTATTTGATAAAAAACTTGTGCTATTCTTCTTCAATCACTTCTCCCTTTGCCAAAAGAATACAAGGACTAATCGTCTGAATTCTTTTGTGTCTCTCTTCTCTCTTCCAAGAGAATTCAAAGGACTAACCGCTTGAGAATTCTTTTGATTCTTCCCTTCCCCTTAAACAAAAGATCTCAAAGGACTAACCGCCTAAGATATCTTTTGTTTCCCCTTACAAAGATTCAAAGGACTAACCGCCTGAGAATTCTTTGTCCCAACACATTGGAGGGTGATGTGCCATTATTTTCTCCTATTTCTTAACCCTTTTTGCACCATTTTAATTACTGATTAGTCTTAATTGTCCAATTAATTGTGCAGTTTTATCATTTGGGCCTATTGGACTAATTTTTTGTTTTCAATTTAATTTCAGGAGAATTATAAACAATTGGGCTTGAATCCAGAATTGGGCTTGGACTTGAAGAGGGAAGACTATTTTATTCTACAAAATTTTATCTTATCTAGTTATTATTTAGATTTGATCTCATCTAGATATTATTTCATCTAGATCTTATCTTATCTAGATTTTATTTTATTTTATTTATGGGCTTGGATTTAAAACAGATTTGTAAGCTTTGGGGCTGGAAAACTATATAACAGCACCAAGGTTCTAGTTTAGGCTCTTCTCTCTCCTCTCTCTCCTCTTTTGTTTTTAGTTTTAGGCTTTTCTTCTTTTAGACACTTTTTCATTTTGCAATTCCAGTTTTTACTTTTTGTTCTAGCAATAACATTTCGTTCTCTATTGATTAATGGAAGACTAAGTCTCCAGCGTTGTTTTCTCTTGAGGATCAAGCACAGTTCTCTTTGAGGTTCTATTATTAATATTAAATTCTGTTCAGTTTTTCCTCTTCACTAATTACTCTGAATTTGTAGCTATTAATTCATGCATGCTTAGTGCTTGATTAACGCTTAATTTACGTTCATGCTTAATGATCAGTTTCGTTCATGATTAATTGGTGTATGTGTTGCTTGATCACATAATGACAACCTTATGTTTATTTTTGCTTAGCAATTTAATTTAGGGTTGGATTAAGTGGTTGAACTGATTAAGAATAAATTCTCATAATCTAGGATAATAGACTTGTTTGTGAATCAAGGGGAAGCAATGTGTTTTAATTCTGATATTTTCTAATTCACATCTATTCGCTGTTTAATTTACAAAAGCAAACAACCCCCCCCCCCCCAATTCGTTACTATTTTCCTACTATCCGTTATGAACATTTGGTTTATCATTGCTCGTTGGGAAACGACCTAGGATCACTTCCTAGTTACTACATTTTAATGTTTATTTGATTCGGGTACGGCCTCGATCAAATTTCGCCTGAGAATTCTTTTGATTCTTCCCTTCCCCTTAAAAAAAAGATCTCAAAGGACTAACCGCCTGAGATATCTTTTGTTTCCCCTTACAAAGATTCAAAGGACTAATCGCCTGAGAATTCTTTGTCCCAACACATTGGAGGGTACATCTACTTGGGGGTTGTTATACTGAGAACAGAAGAGGGTATATCTCTTGTGGATCAGTTCAAGTGGAGGGTACATCCACTTGGTTATTCAAAGACAACAAGGGAGGGTACATCCCTTGTGAATCTTTGGCTTGTAAAGGATTTTACAAGGTTGAAAGAAATCTTAAGAACCGGTTGGTTGCTTGGGGACTGGACGTAGGCACAGATTGTGGCCGAACCAGTATAAATCTTGTGTTTGTCTTCTTCTTCCCTACACTCTTTAATTTTCGCTGTGTACTTTTAATTAACGCTTTTACTTTTGGTTAAGTTTCTGTTCTGTTCTTTACTTTCTTAACTTTGTAGTAAAAGCCTAATTGAATCTAGTAACATTAAGAAGGATAAATTTTTAATTAGTCAAGACAAATTAATAATTAATTCAAGCCTCCTTCTTAATTATTCCGAGGCCACTTGATCCAACATGTGTGTGTGTGCATGGAGAGGAAAGAGAGAGACCAAGTGAGGTGTAGGTTAAGAGTGACAAGCGAGAAATCAAGGGTAGAGAGGAGAGAGGGAGAATCGTGTTGCAAAGAAATTGAAATTCTCTAAATTTTTGTGAATTTCAATTTGTGATTTCTGTTAATTAAAATTCCTTGTTGAAATGACATAAATTCAATTTCTCTTTAAATTATTTATCCACACGTGTAATTTCAACTTGAGGTATTTTCATTACATGATTAAAATAAATTATCCAGATAAAAGTCAGCATCCAAATACACGATTAAGTCTCAATAATTAGGTTATTAATATTTTCTAGAGTATAATATATATATATATATATATATATATATATATATATATATATATATTCAGTGCTATATTAATATTTGTATTCAAGTTTATTATGTGTGTCTGTGTGTGGTAATTTTTTAATAAGTGTCAAAGGTAAAAAAATTGACATAAGCTTTACTAACTTTCACTCACATTTTTGTAATCATTGATTAAATTTATCATATTTGATAAATATAATATTTAATAAAATAAAATATTAAATATACATAATGAGTAATAATATATACATTCTACTTTTTTTGAACTACCTAATTTTAGTGTGTTTCTTGCATTAATGGTTATGGAGGTTTGAAAAATATGAATTTTCATAAAAAAAATACCATTTTCCCCATTTCATATAAATAATGAAAAAATAATTAATGATTTAGATTGGTCCATCAAGTCTCAACTCTAAACACATAGTAAAAAATGTTGTTCTAACAAAACGAAAATCAATACAAACTAGAAAATTCAACCCCTTCAAAAGCAGTGCAATTTGGCTCTCACTTGCAACTTGCCTCTCACTTGCATTGATTCAGAATCTTAAAATATCTTTCCTCGGTGTGAGACAAAAATGTCAAATTATGAAGAAAGGCTTATCAAAATATAATAACATTATTCACTTCCAATATTCTTTCAACGTCCAGAATTTAACATACATATGGTACAAAATAATTTTTTTTCTCTCTTAATTTCTAAATATATGTAATAATTTATATATGTTTTTTTACCGTGATAAAAATAACTTTCTTTTAAGAAAAAACAACTACTGAGCTTATAAGAAACTCTTCAAAATAACTTTTAATTTTCATCAAGTTTTAAATTATTTTCATCTACTAATGATTTTGAAAAGCTAAAGCAAATACATGAAAATATTAAAAGTGATTCTTTTAAAATTATGTTGTAACAAACCAGCTCTTATTCCTTAGAAAAATAAGAAATATATATACAGAGATAGAGAGAGAGTGTGTGTGTGAGAGAGAGGAAGGAATTAAAAATAACAACCCAGCTCTTTTAATAGACTTGTTTGATGGTTAATTATGATCAAAATTAATGTGAATTTTGAAAAACAAAACAAAATTGTTCAATTCTTTTGAGAAATTAAATTGACAATGCTAAAAGAGTGAAGTGGTAGTGTAATCAAACTTCTTACAAAAAAAAAGGTCAAGTAGATCTACTGCTCAAATATGTGTATTTAGATACTCCTCATCCTCAATAATAAAAAAGTACCTAAATAAAAATTAAAAGGTTAATTGGCATATAAGGAAAATTTTATCTATTGTAATAAATATAACAATATTTTGCTCTTTAGCATAAAGACACTAACTTGGTGACTAATTTTTGAGCAACTTCAATTAATTACTTTTATTAATTTGGAAATATTATTTGAAATGCACAAATGGCCTTTGCAGACTCATGAATGGGATGATCTCTTATGCTTAGAAATAAGTGCTTAAACACCGCTACTTATCCATAATTGCAATGATGATCGTCTATCTTCTACTATATTCTTGTTTGCATTTTTTTCTTTGACTCCATTGTCAGTTTGGTGGCCAGCTTTACCATTGCATATTTAAATTTATTTTCTTCTAGTGCAAAATGCAAGGTTGGGAAAGGTGTGTCTTTTAATCATATTGTTGGTTAACTTGGAATTAATCTCGGTTGTATTTCCATGGGAAAAAGTTTATAGACATTGGGAAAATCTTAAGCCTTTGTTTTCAATGCTCAAGTCAATAAAATATCAAGGATGCCTTTAAGCTTTCTTCCAGAAATGGAAACTTATTTTATAAGTACTATGGTTTTTATAAAGGTATGGTAGAGAATAATCACATCATCAAAGTGGACTTAGCACCTGCAAAGAGAATTAGGATTCCATACACACAAAATTACCATCATCTACATCTTGGGTATATGTGGCCAGGTGAACTTGATGTTTAATTTTAAAATGTTGTATTTTTGTCGAGATTTCTTAGATGTATATGGTGATAATTCCATTGCACATCTGGGACATATGGATAAAATATAGTATTTTAAAATTGAACATCAAACTCACTTGGCTACATATACCCAAGATGTTTATGGTGGCCATTTTTGCCTGTATGGAGTCTTAATTCTTTTTGGAGGTGCCAGGTACACTTTGTAGATGTGATTATTCTTTACCATACCTTTAGGAAGGCCATTGTACTTACAAAATGAGTTGTCATTTCTTGAAGAAAGCATAAAGGCTCCCTCCTTGATATTATTGACTTGATCATTGAAAACATAAGTTTAAGATTTTTCAATGTCTCTAAACTTTTTCATATGGAAACACAACTAAGATTAACTGCAAGCTAACTAGAAATATGATAAAAAAAATAATGTTTTTCTTAAGCTTGCATTTTGCTATTGAAGAAAAAAAATTTAAATATGCAATGATAAAATAATGAAAACAAACTCAGCAAAATCATGTTCGGCAACAAAAAGTAAAAACAAAAAGAAGTTCAATCCACATGTGTTGAAGTAAAGGAACTACATAAGATTCATAAAATATGTTCACAAATTCAAGAGTTGTTTGTGATATCTCTGCACACAGGTATAAAGGAACAAAGTGTTGTTAAATTCCATGCTTCAATATTTGATTAGATACAAAATAGTATACAAGCAGTAGAGTTTATGTTTGAACTATTCTCACAATATGTTTTCAAAGAAATGGAAGGAGAGAAAAACAAAACATAGAACAATATACAACATCCAAATGAAAGGAAATGAATAAAGTGAGAGAACAAAAGAGTCAGGAAGGAGAAACAAACTCAATGTTTGGAGGCACAATTAGTCCTGAATGGATTCACAAGAGTTTATGATCAATTTAAAGGAGAAAAGAGTGAGAGAAGTGAATGAAAAAAGTGACGAGGAGAGTGAATTTAACTAAAATTTAAATAAGGGTAACACTCTTTAATTAAAATTGAGTTGACCTTGCACCAACACGGTTTAATTGATGTTATTTCATATGAGTTATTGATCCTTCCTTCCTTAGTAGTGTGTGGGGACCATTACTCTCAAAGGCAATAATTTTTAATAATAATGCTTGAGATTAATATTTATGTACAATATGTGTATTTTAGACTTTTACACACTTAAACTAAGCATATTTTGTGATGTAAGGTTTCAATGCGTTCACATGGGTGTCAATGATCTATTTAATGGGAGAACTCGTGTTCGATTCCCATCTTGTCCAAAATATATTCCATTGGATCAATAATGGTGATGTACCGGAAGTGGGATTAATCTCTGGCCTAGTAGGTTGGGGGGCACTTGAGATTTTAGATATAAGACAAAAAAATACTAAACATATTTGCATCATTTATATATTATAATAGTATTTGTATTAAATAATATTTAATGATATTACCAAAGTATTCATACTATTTAATGATCTTATTGAATTATAATCTATTATTTAATGTTGTGAGTAAATGATATAAGGTGTATTAAATAATTTAATTTTATATATAGAGATGCGTGCATTTATTAATTTTAACAAATAATATAATATTATTTTTATTACATAATAATTAATGATATTATTAAAATTTTCTTAATATTTAATGCTATTATTGAATTAAATTATACATAGTTAGTGATATAATATTAATGATGTTATTAAATAATATTAATTTCATTGAAGTTTTTTCAAAATTATAAAATTTAATAACGTTGTTAAATTTAATTTTAATCCAATGTATTTAATAATTGACTTAAATACAATTTTGGTTCCTAGATTTCTTAAAATCTAAAATTTTGATCATCCTAAATTAAAATAGAGATATTTAGACCCTCTTTTTAAAAAAATTTATATTTTTAGTTCTCCTATTTTAAAATAGAGACATTTAAGCTCCAACTATTGTAAATTTGCAAATTTGGTCATTCTCAAACAAAAAGTATTGACGGTTTGGATAATAACATTGAATATTACATAGATTAAACTAATTATCCCGTGTAAAATTGCTTAATTTGGACCACATCAAGTCATTTTTTATTGATTAACACTTTTTGAATTTGATGGAAGAACAAAATTATGAATTTTCCATAACTAGAGAACTAAATGTCTATTTCAAAATAGGAGAACTAAAATTACACAATTTAAAAATAAGAGGATTAAATGTTTCTATTTTAAAATAGATTGACCAATGCGAAATTACATATTTTTAAAAATAGGGGGATTAAAATTATATAAGAGTGTGTTTGGATGAGATAATTTAAAATTCTATAGAATTTTAAATGCTTCATCTGAAATTATTTCATTTTCAGAATTTTGTGCCATGATAAAGAAATTAAATTGCTTCATTTTTAGAATTTTATGCTTGGATAAAGAAATTGAATTACTTACTTTTCAAAATTTATTGTTTTGATAAAATATTATATTTGAATAAAACAAGTTTTTTAAAAAAATAATTATTTTTTCGTTAATAAATTATGTCGTATTTGTCGAGTGTGGTATTTCAATAAATATGTACCATTTATAGTCCACTACAAAGCTCTATAAGCTTACAAGGTGAAACTATATAGCAGACAAAATGACATGTATTAAATGTGATCTTAGAACCACCACAACACCAAAAATATACAAATCAGAATTCACAGGGTTTTTTTGACAATAAAATCAGAGGTATGAATGTATAGTTCCACCTTAGAATTCTATTTAAAAGTCTACAAATAAAACTATGATTTCTACAGAAGTCATTGTCCAGTAATGCAACTTCTTTTTTGGCTACAAGTTTAACCTTTCTTCATTCACAACGTTCTATGGCTAAAGCCCAAGTGAATTTCTTACTCACGGTTGGGTCACTTCACCTCAAGCTGTGCAACTTGCATTGTTGGAGTTGTGATTTCTGCCATATGCTATTTTGAAGTGACGCTTCTCTGTTTAGTGGTTGTACCGCTTTTTCCTATAATAGGGGCAACTTACACCAAGAAAATGAACATCATATCAACCTCCAAAATGTTTTTCCATTCCGAAGCTACATCTATGATATTATAGGTACATGCATACATAATTAGATTTGCATCATTACAAGTCTAGTTTTCAATTACCATAGTTCTTCTAGTGTCACATAAATGTGCATCATGAGACCTAACTTATTTTGTTTTAACAAGCTTTGATGTTGTTATTGCAGGCAATATCACAAATAAAAATAGTTTATGCTTTTGTTGGAGAGAGCTCTGCAACCAAATCCTTTATAGATAACATGGAAAAACAATATGTTATAAGCAAAGGGGAGGCACTTGTGAAGGGAGTTGGGATAGGGATGTAGCAAACAGAGAGTTTCTATTCTTAGGCTTTCATTGTATGGGTTGGAGCTGTTGTGGTTAGAGCTGGAAGAGCAACTCCATAAGACATAATGACTGCAGTGTTGAGTATTCTCTTTGGTGCCATGTAAGGAAGAAACCACCTTCAGGATTGTTTAGAATGGAGAAAATTGTTAATAATTAATGACTAAGTAACAAAAGTCTCCTTGTGAATTGCAGATCTCTCACTTATGCATCACCAGACATGCAAATATTTAATTGATGTTATTTCGTATGAGTTATTACCGATTAACACTGTTTGAATTTGATGGAAGAACAAAATTGTGAATTTTACAAAACTAGAGGGCTAAAATTGTCTATTTTAAAATAGGAGAACTAAAATTACACAATTTCAAAATAAGATGATTAAATGTTTCTATTTTAAAATAGAGTGACCAATGCAAAATTACATATTTTTAAAAATAGGGCGCTCAAAATTACATAAGAGTGTGTTTGGATGATCCAATTTAAAATTATAAAGAATTTTAAATGCTTCAATTGAAATTCTTTCATTTTTAAAATTCTGTGTTTGGATAGAGAAATTAAATTTCTTCATTTTCAGAATTTTATGCTTGGATAAAGAAATTGATTTTCTTCATTTTCAGAATTTCTTATTTTGATAAAATATTATATTTGAATAAAAAAAACTTTTTTTTTATCAAAATTATTATTTTTTTCATTGACAAATTCGAAGTAGTGGCTGTAGAAAGAGCACTGTTATTTCCCTGGTTGACCATCATGTAACCTAGCTACCTTCAAGGATTTTATGGACCCATTCTACCATCATGTACTGAATTTTCATTAACAATCTAGCTAACTATCACGTGCAATCCATTTACTCCTCCAACAGGTTCCCATCACAGCCAAAGAAAGCAATCCTTCAAGGATTGTCCTTATCAATTCCAACAGGGAATTAACATATCCTTTTGAGTTAGCAAAATAAAGGATTACCCCAAAACATGGAGAGAATTAACATATCCTTTTGAATTGCATCAGGGAAGGTACTCAAGTCTCGCAGAAAAGGTTGAGATTGTTGTGTGAGGGGAATATGATCCATAACCTCTGCAAACTCTGTTGTTAGCTCAAATCGGGTGTCCTCAACCTCTGTGTTAGCTTCTGTCTCCACTTCAACATTGGGCACTTGTGTAATATGCTCATTCACCTGTAAAATAGTAGATACGGTGTTCTCAATCAGATTCTCTTTTGGCACCTGTGTAATATGCTTTTACGATTAGGATTCTATCTTGTTAAGATTTGTTTCATCCATTAGGATTAAGATTAGGATTTAATTTTATCTTTATGTCAAATATGATTAGGAATTTTGTAGGATCTGTTTTATGTTACTTGATTTATTTACTTGTTTGACTGTCCATCAAAGCATTATGATTCAAATAGAAGAATTATCTTTTAATTAAGAGCATCATTGTTTTTTTAGATTTCAAGTGGCACTACTAGAAAATAAGGTTTTTACATCGATTATTTAAGACTTTCAACATCAGTTATTAACCGATGTAGAAAGTAATGATGTTGAAAGTAATATCGTTAACATTGGTTTTTCAAAACTGATGTTAACTAATAAATACAACATCGGTTATTTGAATAGCCGATGTTATATGATAATAATTATGAAAAAAGAAAGTTATAAATCTACATATCAACATCGGTTTTTTAAAAAACCGATGTTAGCTGACACTAACAACATTAGTATTCATTTTTAACTTTCTAATAGTACTTTGACCACTGGATGCGAAGCGCCTTCAATCTCTTTGGTTCCAATGGTCTAGCATCAGTGAAATACTGCATGATATAATAAAACATAAGTTAATAATATAATAACAATCGTAAAAAAATGAAATTTGGTGAATTAAAAATTACCATTTCCCAATTATTCTTGAAATTTCCTAAGATTATAGTTGACATCCAATGCATGACGTAATACCCACACTCAGTGCTTCTTTTTTGTCTATTACACTAAATACATTATGAAATTTAGATATTCAACATTAAGAACAAATTAGTCTACACAATACTAAAATATAAGTAGAAGCATATTGTTTAAATGACTTACTTTAACAACAATCCACCTAGCAGTAGGCTTGGATTTACTTTGTTGAGTATCATCAAGTCCTTTCAAAGCACTGTTGAATACAAACATTGATGCTTATTATACAATTAAAATTTTGATGTTCTTGACTAATGCTAATGCAAATGTATTGAAAAACAATATTGACCTGTTAATTATGCCTTTGAGGTAGTTGTCTGGCCTATTATGCAACGAACAAAACCAGATGACAACATTTTCATTAGGCAAAATGACGACCATTTGCCAATGTGCACTGTAGTGGAGATCAATATATGTTATTATACCATTATACATTATTTAAATTCATTTATTTAGTTTAAGTTACCCATTCAGGTAAGCTCCTAGGTACGCATCTCGTTTTGAATTTTGCATCCAGTTCTTAAGGTAACTTTTTGATTCAAATTGTGATTGGTCAAATCTCTGGATAGACTGTGGCTCGAGGTATCCATACACATCAGCATTCCCCGCTCGCATACTTGTCCTAGTCATATGCCTATTGTTTTGAACATAAAGTAAATTATGTATGAAGGTAAAACAATAATTTAGGTAATTAACAATAATCAAAATTGACTTATCGAATCCACAATTGTGTAATAGAGATGTTGAGACATTGACCACCATGTGCTATTTCAGATAGATCTTCATGCTTTATGTACAAGGGGAAGTCTTCATTAAACAGGCCAAACAAGGTAGCATCCCACATAACCTGTAATGGCTTCAGAAAAAGTTGTGGGATGGTCAATGTCATAAGATAGAAAGGGTCAACATAGGCACCCTCAATGCACTAATCATGGATAATTAAAGATTCTAAGTCATCGCCCTCCAAAGATGCTTAAAACTCTTTAACCACTTTATTTCCCCCACCAGGGATATCCAACAAGGTCACTGCACCACCCATGTACATACATAACACACAATGTATGAAACATGGGCACCATCAATGCACTTACCGTGGATAATAAGCGCAATTCCCTCTTGGGTTGGAATTGCGCTTAGCGCGCCCTTGGCGCTTAGGGACACATCAAAAGTTGTTATTTTCAAAATCCCAATGGTCAGACTGTGGAAGAATGTCTTAGGAAGCTCTAGGCAAAATCTGAAGATGATCCAACGGTTAAAGAATCCAGGAATCACTATTTTATTGAAATAGGTTTGGGTAAATTTTGAAATCTCATAATTTCTACTTAGCTCAACAAAACTCCACATAACTCAACATCCACATCAAGAAATTCACACATGACTAATTCAAGTCATACCTCAACTCATTCAAGTAAACCATATAGTCAAATAACATGATAAATACAATTAAACATCAATTTATAACTAGTAATATTTCAAAGTGTTACAATTCTCCCACCCTTTTAGAAATTTCATCCCCGAAATTTATCTGACTCAAACAAGGATGGAAAGGTTGCTCGCATTTGACTCTTTAATTCCCACGTGGCATCTTTTCCTAATGCACCTCCCCAGATCACCTTGACCAAAGGAATATCCTTCCCTCTAAGGTGCTTTGTTCGTCTATCCTCGATCCTCAAAGGCAATGTTTCATATGTTAAGTTCTCCTTCACTTGTGCGTCATCCAATTTGATCACATGAGATGGATTATGTATATACTTATGGAGTTGAGACACATGAAAGACATTGTGAAGATTAGAAAGAGAGGGGGCTCATGCAATTTAGTATGCCAAAGGACCGACTCTTTTAAGAATTTGGAAAGGACCGATAAAGCGAGGTGTGAGTTTTTGGGATTTCAATGCTCGACCAACCCCAGTCCATGGAGTGACTCTCAAGAATACATGATCACCAACCTTGAATTCCAAGTCTTTTCTCCTCTTATCCTGATAACTTTTATGCCTACTCTGAGCAATCCTCATCTTTTCTTGGATCAACTGGACCTTCTCGGTGGTTTGTTGTACCACTTCAGGTCCTAAGGTGAGGTCTTCTCCAGGCTCTAGCCAACATAGGGGTGTCCTACACCTTGTACCATACAAAGCTTCATAGGGAGCCATGCCAATCATAGAGTGAAAACTATTGCTATAAGTGAACTCTATCAAAGCCATAAAACTCTCCCAACTCCCCTTTTGCTATAAGACACACGCCCTTAAAAGGTCCTCCATTGACTGAATGGCCCGTTCAGTTTGGTCATTAGTATAAGGATGGTAGGCTAAACTTAGTCTAAGCTTGGTCCCCAATGCTATGTTCAGGCTCTCCCAAAATCTAGAGGTAAACCTAGGATCTCTATCAGACACTATGCTAGATGGCACACCGTGTAATATGACAATCTCACTAATATACAAGGAGGTGAACTTCTCCACGGAAAATTTGATATTAATGGGAATACAGTGAGTAGACATGGTTAGTCTATCAATAATAACCCAGATAGAATCTAAACCTCTGGGGGTTCTAGGTAGTCCTACAACAAAATCCATGGAAATACTGCCCCACTTCCACTGGGGTATCTCCAAGGGTTGTAACTTCCCTGAAGGTCTCTATAACAAATGCAACAACAAGAGGAAATGAAAGAGGAACAAGTGGGAACCAAACAAGGGGACACGTGGAAGAATTAGGAGGAGAGAGGTGTAGCACAAGACTCAAAATAACCAACTCCAAGCTAGCCGAGTATGTGTGGTCCCAGAAGTAGAATAAATAGCAAAACATGGGAGTGAGTGAGGCATGGAATTTGGGTGATGTCATTCTCCTTCTCCTTTGGAAATTTGTTCTTCTTTTTTCTATCATCCATTTCTGCCATTGTTGTCTCTGTAATTGCAGGATTCCGTTGAGATCCTTGCTTTTCAGTAATAAAATTTTATGTTCCTCCCTTGCATTTTTTGGTACGACTATTACATTGGTGCTTTCATTCTACAATGGCTGATAAAACACGTTTGAAAGAGCTTTCTACGAACATGTCTAGGGTTTTGGAAATGCTGGAGGCTGATCGGAAAGACAAAAAAGCTCGATTTGAGTCCTTGGAAGTTGTGGTAGAGTCATTATTGAAACAAAATTCTGGTTCCAGTGAGAACCACAATCTGCCACATCCACCGTTCCAGGTGCGTACTGTAAAGCTCGATTGATCTGAAGTGCCCCAGTGGATTTTCAAGGCGGAGCAGTTTTTTTACTACTACAATACTCTAGACCCTCAGCGTCTCATGATTGCTATAATTCACATGGAGAAAGAGGTAGTTCCTTGGTTTCAAATGACTAATAGAGCTACACCTTTTCAGTCTTGGATTGAATTTACTCGTGCCTTAGAACTGGAATTCGGTCCATCCCCTTATAAATGTACTAGATCTCAGTTGTTTAAGTGATCACAAGTAGGGTCTGTGCATGATTATTATACACAATTCACTACTTTGGCAAATCGAGTACAGGGTGTTACTAGTGAGGCTCTGATTGATTGTTTTATTGGAGGACTCAAACCTGATATTCAACATGATGTAATAGCCCAATCTCCTGCCACCTTACTTTGTTGTGTCTCATTGGCCAAGTTATTTGAAGAAAAATATTTACCTAAACACAAACCATTCCAAAATTGATACCCAAATCGTGCCCAAAACACAAGCCTAAACACAAACCTACCCTCTTCTTAGTCCGTCAAATCCACAAGCCTACCTCCCTTACTTCCAACTCCTATAGATTACAATTCAAATGCCCAAAAATCTGGAAATATAAAAAGAATGTCACCATCTAAGATGCAGATTCGTAGAGAGAAAGGTATATGTTACACTTGTGATAAGAAGTCCACTCGACTCACGGCCCCTGAATGACAAAGGGCGCAGAATGACCATAATTTGTCTCTGCGCGTTTATCATTCAACTTGCTGCTCCTGAATGACAAAGGGCGTAGAATGACCATAATTTGTCTCTGCGCGTTTATCACTCGACTTGCTGCTCCTGAATGACAAAGGGCGCAGAATGACCATAATTTGTCTCTGCGCGTTTATCACTCGACTTGCTACTCCTGAATGACAAAGGGCGCAGAATGACCATAATTTGTCTCTGCACGTTTATCAGGCATCGAATCTTATAGATAGCAAAAGCGTGCGGATGACCATAATTTGTCCCCGCATGTCATCGGGCACGATCGCCTCTGGATGACAAAAGGGCACAGAATGACCATAATTTGTCTCTGCGTGCCATCGGACACGACTGTGTCTGGATGGCGAAAAGGTGTGCAAAATGACCATAATTTGTCTTCGCATGTCATCGGGCTTGCCGCCTCTGGATGACAAAAGGGTGCAGAATGACCATAATTTGTCTCTGCGTGCCATCGGACACGACTGTGTGTAGATGGTGAAAAGGTGTGCGGAATGGCCATAATTTGTCTCCGCATGTCATCGGGCTCGCCTCCTCTGGATGACAAAAGGGCACAAAATGACCATAATTTTCCTCTGCGTGCCATCGGACACGACTGTGTCTGGATGGCGAAAAGGTGTGCCGAATGACCATAATTTGTCTTCGCATGTCATCGGGCTCGCCGCCTCTGGATGACAAAAGGGCGCAGAATGACCATAATTTGTCTCTGCGTGCCATTGGACACGACTGTGTCTGGATGGCGAAAAGGTGTGCGGAATGACTATAATTTGTCTCCGCATGTCACATGACCTCAGGGTCAGTATGACAGAGATTGTGGGGCGGCTGACAAAAGCGAGGCTCTTACTCCTACGTATCCTCAACGAGGAACTCAGACCTACGTAGTTCTGGATAACTTGTGAGACTAAAATAGTCTCGGTGATTTCCTTACTAAAATGCGAACATGCTTTAGTAAAGGGACCAAACTTCCAACTGATCAGAGCAACATATGCTTTTTGGATGAAAAACAATGTGTCTACCGGGGAAGGAGAGTATGCTGATGAAATCTTCTCATAACCATAAATGAGATTTTGGATGTTAGCATTTCGCATCTAAATGACCATTTAGAGGAAACACTGGGTTCAACGAAAATAGAAGAAAATCACTCAAAGTGTATCGATCTCACACAGGTAAGTGTTTCATCCTAATTCCGAGCCATAGATATGTCATGACTTGGCTTTGCAAATCATCTCCTATCAAATCAAGGATTACATGCGTGATCATGGATCAATAGGACTTTATCTTGGGAATGGTTTGTTTTCTTATGGGAAATTTGGCTTTGAGTATTCTTGGCCTTTTTCTTTTCTGTTTTTGTTTAGCATGAGGTGAACAAGCCACTGACGCACAGGATTTTGGTTGGCAATCAAAGGGAAAGGACCACTTTAGGTCGTGATTCCCTTTCTTTTCTTGTTTACTTGGTGACAATTTTGTATTGTTCAGATATTGTCTGGTCCAAAGACCTTTCTGCATATTTCTTCTATTTCCTTCCGATCCTTGATCGGAAATTTTGCTTTCTTCCACTATTTTGATTGAGAATTTTTTTTTCTTTCTTCCGATTCTTTGATCGGGAACTTTCTCTTCTTTGTTTTCTTCTGAGGGCAAGGTTTATGGTAAGTTGGGATTTTGGATCAAGGCTTGTAGAACGGATGGACATGGTATATGTCAGGGTTTGGCCAGCGGTTCGGGGATAAAGGGGATGTCCCACATTATTTCCATGGCACAAATGCAATAATAATGATTAGGAAATTTTATGCAAAACTAGTCATGCATGCACCTATGGGGACACTCAAGTTTCAAAAAAAATTGGTCATGTGATGCTAGGGCTCATGATTCACTTTCTCTACTTTAGTCAACCCAGTGTTTCCAAAATATGTTCTTTTATCAATTTGTGCATTCATCCGAGTCTATTTTTGGGCGTTCGGGAAAACTTTCACATCATTCACCCTTCAAATGTATACACATTTTTTTTTCAAAAACTGGTTATGATCAATGAATTTTTTCAAAGAAAAGTTGGAAGTTATCTCCTTTCACAAGCATGTTGTTTTCTAGCTAAACAACTTTTTATTTTCTTTTTTCTTCCTTCTTTTTCTTTTCTTGCTTGCTCTCTTTTTTTTATTTTCCTTTTTCTTTTTTAAGTTATTATCATTTATTCATTTTCTCTCCCTTTTTTCTTTTTCTCTCTAAAAAGATTGCGCGGACGGGGGCGCACACTACTTACTTACGTCTAACCACAAGGTAAACGAAAAGAACGCACGAAATGGTAAGTCGCAAAAAAGCGGTGACGAAATAACTGAGAGCTATAACACCAAACAAAAAATAATAACAGCGACATTAGTAACCATATAGACAAAAACAGAAAATAGTAATGTCAACAACAATATAGACAATAACAGAAAACGTAAATAGCAAACTAACAGAAAACAGTAATGTCAATAAAAAGGTGCGGTGACCTCGGTCACGTGGCTCCGCTTCCTCCCAAGAAACCGAGCAAGTCCATCATCTCCTCATCCATACGGGCCTCCTCTGCATCGTCGAGGGATCCTGCAGGCGCCTCCCCTGCCTGGGCCTCAGGCCAGTCTCCGGGCCATGCGACCTCAGCCCCAAACTGCTCGGGAGTAGGGCACGCAAAAGGAGCGAAACCCTGCCCAAGCTGACTGAGGCTGAACCGGTAGAGACACTCATGTATCTGCACCTGCCCTCGGTGGTTGGCCGCCTGCTGGCGAACCAAGTGCTGTAGATAATGCTCCATGCCTAGTGATCCAGCGGGATCGGCTTGATGAGGTGGTGGCGGTGCGTCTGCTGCCTGAGGTGCATCACCCTGCGTATGCCTAGGCGTGCAATACTTCTCGATGAAGGCCCAGGTGATCGGCGGTCGGATCACCTTACTAGGGGTGACGGGAACCCCGAATGACTGGCAGAGGCCCATGATCAATGCCGGAAATCCCAGGGACCTGTTAGACTTATTCGGGTCTAGAGGGTGCCTGGTGGGTGGCATACCTGCAAACAAATAGATAGCGTCAGCAATCAACTGGGCCACGTGGACGCTGATCCTTGTCAGGATGGCATACACCAACTGACACTTCGGCAGAGGGAGATCCGAGTTATGATCGCTAGGCAAGACATTGCTGAGTAGCAATATCATCCACGTTTGGGTCAAGGTGGTCATGCTGGTGCGCATGATCCGCACCCACCTCCCTGCAGCGGTCGGGGCGAAATCCTGCCCCGGTGTCCATAACAGCTGGGCAATGGCCTCCTTGTCGAACCCATCGACCCTGTTCCTCCTCTGACTGAACTCGCACTCCTGGCCTTCCTCTAACACTAGCAGGTCACCCAGGAACTGGCTGAGGGCATCTGCATCAAAAGGAATCCACTGACCCCTCACCCATGAACGCATGTCTCGCACTCCCTCCTCTGTGGGCCAAGCATTAGCATAAAACTCCAGGACTACCTCAGGGTCAAACTTAGCCATGGGAGTCACCAACGACGTCCAATGTCTGCGAGCTATCTCCTCCTAAAAATCTGTATACTCATCCTCCCTAAGCTGGATGCGCCTCTCTCTGTGGAACGACCATCCTTTGATGGCCTCAAAGCGCTGCTGGTGCTCGGCGCTCTGGAAACGGTGGCTATCAAACTCGGGGGTGGCACTGGACCCTTCAGCCGCGGCGTCTCTCCTAGACCTGCTCGCGGAAAGCTTTTTCAGAGCCATTTCCTGTGAGGACAAACATTTGGAAAGTTAATTTACAAGGAAATGCTATTTTAAAGCAAAAATGGCATACTAATCTTTTCGACTTAGAACAAACTTGTGCACACATTTCCCTGAAAAAGAACATTTATGAACGTGCATACGCGCAAAATATCCTGCTATCTATATCAATATACAAGGATATTCAAAACATTCTAGCTACTTATATCCCACACATATTCTTTTGAAAAGAATTCATATATGCATGCTCAAGGTATTGTGCCAAAATTACATATGTCCGTATTCAAAGTATTTTGCTACCAAAAATTACATACACACATTCAAGGTATTTTACTACCTAAATTAACATACAAATTAATACAGTTTTTTTTGTGTTGTTTCATTTACATTTATTTATACATATATGCACATTTGAGAGCCAATTTCATGTCATGCACACACTTGCATTTATTTGAAAAGGAATTTCCATGCCATCTATCTACACTTTGAAAGGCAATTCCACATCATATGTTCATTTTGGGAAGCATTCTTGTGCCACATTCAAACATGTGTACATTTATAAAGCGTTTGACCACATATACACGCTTTATTTGAAGGGTATTTGTCTCTTGCTACCTATTCTATATATACATGTACATGGTGAATAACATCTTCACACCATCTAGGCGCAAAGAAAACATCAAGGTGCAGCCCAAACCAAACGCTGGCCTAAAAGGGGAGTCCTCACCAACATGCTCTCATTTTCATGCCCTATTGTATTGAAATCAAGAGCTTGGGTTCCTATGCCTAAAATCACATTCAAGCAAATATTCTAGCTCCTACAAGTTGTCCGAACACTCAAAAATAGCAGTCATATATGCACAAGTCAAATCCCCAAGCAAAAATTCACAAACCCATGCGCAAATGCCATTGAGGCATTTCACCGAGCACTTGGTGGGCGCATGTTTAGGCATGAAAATTTGGGGAATGGGGGCAAAGTGTCACGCCCAATTGCTTCAGAATGCACCATAGGCCTAGGGCCATCCCTTACAACCCCCTAACTCAAACCAACAAGCATGAAACAAAGCCAAAATTGCTCCACATATTTGGGCACATTCACACAATTTAGAGCACCAAAAGAAGACCAAGATACATCAATGGAAAGCTAGAAAGCTCAAGAATGAGATACTTACTTGTTGGAATGAGTAAGAGTATAAAAAATGAAAGCAAAATGCAACAAAAAGTGGCTTGGGGGCGCAAAAATGGCAAGTCCCGTAGCTTTGGCATTTTTGAAAGTGAGGGGGAAGTTTTGGGTGAAGAAAACGTACCCCTCCCTCTATTTTAAACTATCTCGTGCTGGGGGTGCTCGCCCAGGCGAGCTAACCTGCAATTTTTTTTTAGGGAAGACACAAGTATGCGCTCTCTACGGGTCGGTGTTCGCTTACTCGAACCCCCTTTAGGGTAGATGAGGTATCCGATATTTACTTTAAAGACACAACAGTAATAATTACTGGGAGTTTAAAGGATACTAGGTTGTCCCTCAGCTGCGCTTCCCGCTTGTCCAGTGCTGGGCATGAGATGACGATCTATCGATCGTGATCCTAGCCTCTACTCGCGTCCGTCCCTAAGTACCTGAAAGTAGGAAATGACATTTAACCACCGTAGCATGTCCCTCAGCAAACTGTGGTCGCGTTACCATTTTACCTTGATTGGTTTCTGCCTTTAGCTCCATCCCGGCATTTGACCACCGCCTAAGACGATTCTGCTCTTGTCATAAGATAACAAAATATGCATGCGTATGCGTATGCATAAGCGTTTTCAAGTGCAATAATCCTTTTAGTGAAAGCTAATCGGGTTCAGTTTTAATTAAGCGCTTGGGACATCCAATGGACTGAGCGAAAAGGCTCAGGATATCAAAAACTGCACATGGTTTAAAGCACAAAGTGAGGACTGAAGCCTCAATCCCATGTTCTCTTCTTTTAAAAGACTATGACGAGAAAATTACAACGGACAGGAATCCGTGGGGGAAACCAAGAAGAACACACAAAAATAAAAGAACATGCAGCGACTTCCTTAATTGCCCCAGATCCTAAGCATAGTATCGCTTTACAACATCAGAGTTCACGGGTGAAGGTAGCTCCTTGCCATCCATGTTGGTAAGCACCAGGGCCCCTCTAGAAAAAGCCCTTTTTACAATGAAAGGCCCTTCGTAGTTTGGGGCCCACTTCCCTCGATCATCTTTAACAGCGTGGGACATCTTTTTCAGCACAAGGTCCCCCTCATGGAACTTGCGCGAGAGCACCTTCTTGTCGAACGCGTTCTTCATTCTTTGTTGATACAGGCGCCCATGGCTCATGGCCGTCAAGCGCTTACCTTCAATAAGGTTGAGTTGGTCGTAGTGTGTTTGAGCCCACTCTGATTCTTCTAGGCCTGATTCCGCTAGTATCCTCCGGGAAGGGACCTCTACCTCAAACGGGAGTACCGCTTCCATTCCATAAACCAAAGAGCACAGTGTTGCCCCAGTAGAAGTTCGTACCGAAGTTCGGTATCCATGCAGGGCAAAAGGCAACATCTCATGCCAATCTTTGTACGACACTGTCATCTTCTGAATAATTTTCTTAATATTCTTATTGGCTGCTTCCACGGCTTCGTTCATCTTTGGTCAGTAGGGCGTGGAATTGTGATGCTGGATTTTGAAATCCACGCACATTTCCTGCATCATTTTGTTATTCAGATTGGTGGCATTGTCAGTAATGATCTTCCTAGGGAGTCCGTACCGACAAATCAGCTCTCTCTTTATGAATCTAACCACCACATTCCTTGTGACATTGGTGTAGGAAGTCGCTTCGACCCATTTGGTGAAATAATCTATCGCCACGAGAATGAAGCGATGACCGTTCGAAGCCTTGGGTTTGATGGCCCCTATAACGTCTATCCCCCACATGGAAAAAGGCCAAGGGGCGGACATGACATTCAGAGGATGTGGCGGAACATTGACATTGTCCGCGAACGCTTGACATTTATGGAATTTCCTTACATGGATGTAGCAATCACTTTCCATGGTGAGCCAGCAATAACTTGCTCTAAGGATCTTCCGGGCCAGAGCATGCCCATTGGCGTGCGTTCCAAACGAACCCTCGTGGACTTCCTCGATCATGTGGTTCGCCTCTTTGGCATCCACGCATCGCAGGAGGGTCATGTCATGGTTTCTCTTGTATAGGATGCTTCCACTCATGAAGAAACCGACCGCCAATCTCCTCAATGTCCTTTTGTCATTGTCGGAAGCCTCCGGTGGGTACTCTTTGCTTTCAATGTATCGCTTGATATCGAAATACCAAGGCTTACCGTCCCGCTCCTCTTCCACTTGACAACAATACGCGGGTCTGCCACGACACCAGAACTCAATGTACGGTAGGTCCCCATGCGGTGTTAGCTGGAACATGGACGCCAAAGTGGCGAGCGCATCTGCCATTTGATTTTCCTCTCGAGGAACGTGATGGAAGGAGATCTCATCAAAGGAACCAGCCAATTCCTTGATATAGGCTTGGTAGGGTATCAACTAGGGGTCTCTAGTTTCCCATTCCCCTCTCAGCTGGTGGATCACCAGTGCTGAGTCCCCGTACACCTTGAGTAGCTTGACATTGGAGTCAATTGCCTCCAAGATGGCCAGGGCACACGCTTCATACTCAGCCATATTGTTGGCGCAGTCAAACCCCAGCCTGGCTGTGAAAGGTATACATTGATTGTTCGGATTAACCAATACTGCTCCAACGCCATGGCCTAGAACGTTTGACGCTCCATCAAACCACACGATCCACTTGTCTCGGTCCTCGTCTAGCTTTTCCTCAAACAAGGCCATGATGTCCTCATCCGGGAATTCAGGATGCATGGGTTGATAGTTGTTGAGAGGCTGCTGAGCCAAATAATCTGCCAAGGCGCTTCCTTTTATCGCCTTTTGGGTGACGTAGACTATATCGAACTCGGATAGCAAAACTTGCCACTGGGCGATCCGCCCTGTGAGAGCAGGCTTCTCAAAGATGTACTTAACCAGGTCCATCTTGGGATATCAACCAGGTGGTATGGCTCAACATGTATTGCCTTAGACGGTGGGACGCCCAGACTAAAGCACAACACGTTCTTTCGAGCAGGGAGTAGTTCATTTCACAGGCCGTGAACTTCTTCCTCAAGTAGTAGACAGCGCGCTCTCTCTTCCCGGACTCGTCATGTTGCCCCAGCATACATCCCATCGATTCGTCCAAAATTGTCATATACAAGATGAGAGGCCTTCCGGGTACCGGCGGCATAAGCACGGGAGGGTTCATGAGACATTGTTTGATCCTTCCAAACACCTCTTGACAATCCTCATTCCAGCGGACGGATTGGTTTTTGCGTAAGAGTTTGAACAACAGCTCACAAATAGCGGTGAGCTGTGATATGAATCTGGCAATATAATTCAAACGTCCCAGGAAACCTTGGACCTGCCTCTCGGTACGGGGTTCCGGCATCTCAAGGATGGCTTTCACCTTTTCGGGGTCCACCTCTATCCCTTTTTGGCTCACGATGAAACCTAGCAATTTCCTTGATTTGACTCCAATGGTGCACTTAGCGGGGTTTAACCTCAACTGATATTTCCTAAGCCTTTCGAACAACTTCCGTAGGTTGACAAGGTGTTCCTCCTCGGTCTTAGACTTGGCAATTATGTCATCTACATAGACCTCGATTTCTCGATGCATCATATCGTGGAACAAAGCCACCATAGCCCGTTGATAAGTTTCCCCGGCGTTCTTGAGTCCAAAGGACATCACCTTATAACAGAACGTCCCCCACAGAGTGACGAAGGTAGTCTTTTCCATATCCTCCGGCGCCATTTTTATCTGATTGTAACCGGAGAACCCAACCATGAAGGAAAACAAAGCGAAATTGGCCGTATTATCCACGAGCATATCGATGTGCGGCAGAGGAAAATTG